>NW_026571036.1:3124566-3132066 GCF_026225935.1 Boleophthalmus pectinirostris
TTCAAACTCATTTAAATCCACATCATCCACCATTAACAGTTTTATTTCATTTATTCTGTGCGTGCATACTCCCAATCTGGCTTTCCTTTATGCGACGCAAGATTTGTATTGAGCCTCTGCGTTTTCTGCCCCGCCTTCACTGAAAACATGGTCCGAGGGGGGTTGCTCAAATTGCAAACACAAACACGTAACTTTTTTATGATTCTCTGTAAAGCATGTTTAAATCTTACAAAGGTCACTTGATTGTGGTCGATGTTGGACCTGCATGTTTTAATCAGGTTGGGAAATGACTTTATTATAATCTCTGGTGAGGCTCGTCCCTCGAATTTCCTCCCCAAAACTTTAGGAGGAAAATGAAATGTAACAGGACACAGGACAGATCAGGAGCAGGAGGACATGCAGTGTGGACAGGAGATATCAGAGCGATCTGGAGGTAAAACTTTTCAAAATGTTATGTTTTCTGGCCTAGAATGTCGTCATTGTTAAAACATGTTTGTGGTGTTTTATTTGAAATTAGAGTCAATGTAAGGACTGTTTCCATGAAAAAAATTGTCTTTGACCGTCCATCTACAAGAGTGTGACAGTTGTACTCATATGTGATTGTGTTTGTTCCAGAGTCGTCTACAAACACAGAGTGACGTCCAGGTTTCTGCTGTAGCTGTGGGGAAGTTCATGAATGTTACAGTGATGTTTCAGAAAAAAAGGAAATGTTTGAGAACCAACAAAACACAGACACAGATGAACAAAGTAAGTAAACCACTAAAATTATTTTTAAATTTTTTCAAAATGAACTTCCTATTGAAACTGTTATCATACTTGTACAAGGTGATGTGGCACTAGGAGACTTTATACAGATGCCCTCCCTGTTACTGCTGTTTAGAGGAAGAAAAGCAGCACATGGTGAGTTTTATTTTCTGCAGAACACTTCTAATGTTTTTGTTCTTCTGTTCTGGTCCATTATTTAGTAATAAGTACTTTAAGTGTATTTTAAACTGTAGAACAGAGAGTAAATCATCAGAATGTGTCATCATGTGTTATTCTGTGTCCACAGAACCAGAGCTTCACTGGAATAAATCTTCAACTGTCCAGCTCCAAACTGTGTGTCTCTGTACTTGTGCTCTCTGTGTGTTTGATTCTGTTTAGACAAGACAGAACTGTGGAAAACTAAAGACTGTTTTTGTTTTATTTTACAGAATTACTGTAGATCAATTCAATTAAATTATAATACTTATACATTTCACGATAAGGTAACATAAGATTAATATGCATATTCAGCAGGATTTTATAAAATTTCATCAACATGAAAAAGTGACGTTCATGTTCTGAGAAAATATGTGTACGGGGATCGAAAAAGTTTCAAAGCCTAAACATAATTTTATTGCATGCAACCGCTTTCCAGAACTTTTGTACGCAAATCCAGCAACCTTTTTTTTCAGTGTTGAATCTGATTTTCCTCATCGCTCATTTTGGCTCATTGCTTTTAATCGCTCTTTGCATTGACGCATTATACGTTCACAGAGCGTCAGTATTATGTTTTATTTGTTTAGAAAAATGCTGTGTAAATCCGTCTTTAAACAACTTCGGTTCTTCCATGCGGTGCAGCTGTTGGCCTGATAGCCGCTTAGCGTAGCGGCGCTTTCATTCATAAAATCGATCAGCTGATTTTACTACTCAAGTCAAGCCGCGTCAAGCCGCTTTCGCCCTTTAAGGTCGCCAAGATCGCCAATTATTGATGAATTATTCTTTTGAATCCTTGGAGTTTCAAGATTAGCGATCGCGATGACATCAATGGGCAGTATAAGTAGTAGTAATAATCAATATTTGTTTTTTTCAGTGCCCCCCAACATTCATCTCACACATAGACCTGGGTCATATGTCAGTTGTCAGGCCAGACGCTTCTACCCAGACAAAGCCCTAATGTTCTGGACTAAAGATGGAGAGGAGCTCCATGAGGATGTGGAGTATGGAGACATCCTGCCCAACGGAGACGGAACCTTCCAGACCCGAGCGGACCTGGATCTATCTCAGGTCAGGAGAGAGGACTGGAAGAGGTACAAGTGTGTGTTTCAGCTCTCTGGAGCCAAGAGACATCATCACCAACCTCGAAGAAAAAGAAAAAACAAAACAAACAGAAGGTGAGACAGTAAAATGGCTTTAGGATTATGTCTGCCTTCATTTTTGAACAAATCTATTTACTTTTGTATCTGAGACTCAACACTACACTTGGTGATTTCTCTCACAAAGTGTATAAATGTTCATAAAACAATTGGAAAGTGGAACTAAGCACTAAATCTGTAAATAAAACTGCACATAGGCCAAGGGATTAGTGCAGTTATTAATAGAATATAAGACTGTGAAGGCCTGTCCTGTATAAAGTGACTTAAAAGTCCTGTTTTTGTGTCACTCGTGGTCATACTTGGTCTTTTATTTATTTATGTTCTGGTGGATCATGTCTCTTTGGGTTTATGTTTCTGTGTTGTCTTGTTTTTGTTTTAAAACATGTGACCCTCTGTCCCAGGACACATTTCTCCCATGTAAACAATAAAAGGATTATTTTATTTGATCTTAAATCTGTGTGATCCCTAAATCATCCAGACAGAATCCATCACAAAAGAGAATCCAGTTCTGTCAACTGGACAAAAGTTTTAGAGTGAAGACGACTCGACCAAGAGGATTTTTCAGTTCATGAAATCTACTTTTTGTACCAGATGTTTATGATGTTTGAATCTCATGATCTACTATTTATCTTTCTTTATTGACCAGTTTAGTTCAGAGTCTGTTCTGCCTTCACTGTCTGTGCAGTTTCAAGTACTATGTGACATCACACAGGACTGGTATGATTACAGTCAGGTGTTTCTGATTACAGGGGCGGAGTTTGAAATGTGGATATTTCACATTTAGACCAATCACACTGTTCCTTATTCACCTTATTCTAAAAGTTGTGGTGAGCGCCACCGTCATGATTTGAGTTGTTTTACCTTAACCGCCCCCTTTATCCCTCCTCTTCTAACAACTCTGTTTGAAATGTGGTTTTGGGAGGAGTTTATATGTTTAGTAGGATTCAAAAGGATTTAAGACCTGCCATATACAGTTTCAATAAAAAAAATTAAAATAAAAAAATTAAAAATGTATGATTTTGACCTTATCCTTTATTTGTTTTGCAGAAAAGACTCCCTTACCTTTAACCGTGTTGATTTCTCTGGGGATCATTTTAATCTCTGCTGCCTGTTTTGGTGCTTTTTATGGCGCTTTCAGACGAAGTAAGAAAATACAAAAACATGCATGTAATCAATAATATAGAACCTAAATCATAAGACTTGCATTGTTTTTTCAGACCACGGCCTCCAAAGAGTGAACACCCAAGAACCATCTGTTTAACATATTGTGTGATTATATATATATATATATATATATATATATATATATATATATATATATATATATATATATATATATATATAATAATTGATTTTCATTTCGGTTGGTTTGTTCTTACCCTTTCAGACCGGGTCGTTTCAGACCTGGGAGCTTTTGCGCTTATCTTTGCTGTTAGTATGCACTTTTTGGCTGAGATTCTGTTGTTTTTCAACTGTTGAAGACTGTTCCAAACATTTGTATGTAATCAATAATATAGAACCTAAATCATAAGACTTGCATTGTTTTTTAGATCACTGCCTCCAAAGAGTGAACACCCAAGAACCACTATATCTACTGTACAACAGCCTCCAGAGACTGAGTAGCAAAGATCCACATGCTTCACTTAAAGGAATAAACTGTTACATCTGTTGAACATTTTTGTGTGTATTTTTATTTATTATTATTGATTACTTTTATTATTATTTGTATGAGAGTATCCAAGTTCATAGACTTATAATACCTCTTCCTTGTTAAGTCATTTCAGTTCAAAGGGGGATTTCACAGAGTTACATTTGAAAGCCATAAAATTTTAATAAAAATATAAATAATATACAATTACCAAATATAGGAATGAAAGCAACGAATAAATTTTAATATTTTTATCACAAATGATTCAATTTCTGTTGTGTCCACCAGAGGGAGACAAACACTAAAGGGTGAAGCGGTCACCTGTGCACGAGTCCACCGGGTCTGCAGAGCAGCACTACGGTGCCACTGCATTAGACTGTGTTTGGATGTGGATTTTTCTGATATTTTTAACACTTGGTGGCAAGATCCTTTGGTGGTAATACTTTAGGTTGTAGGTTCGGTACTTTTGCAGCAGTAGAAGCGCAGGCTCTAGTCTAGTTTATGAGACTCACAATAAAACTCTCAACAGCACAAGAGAATCTGTAACCAATCAGAACCAGCAGGTTACGCTTACATTTACTGTGGCCTCGTAAAGATGCGTGACGATCTATAATCTGTTGATTCGACTCGTGTCTGGGGTCATTGTCCTCTGTATAATTCGCCAAACTGCGGCTCTTTGCTCCTGAGTGGCGCGTAAAACGCCCGTGACACGCGGTCAGGTTGTGTGTCGCTCATTGACTTGACTATGTTTTAATGCCGCTTCACAAAATCAGACATGCGGCGGAGACGCTTCTCTGCGCCATGCGTCAAGACGCGCACGAGCCGGAGCCACGCCGGAAACTACAGCTGTAAATAAAAGCGCACGAGGGCGACATGATTCAAAAACGTAGAACATAGTGGATAAATATGAGTAGAAACTAGTTGTGACTCTAATATTTCTTTTAAAATAACTTGCTTATGATTTTAATTATAAATAAACACTACACTAAGTTAATTTTTGCTCATTTTGTCCAAAAGCTGTTTCCGGAAAAGCCTTCTGTCTTCTGTGTGACTTGACACACGCGCACTTCAATGCCAACTTTCCCGGAGCGCACAGGCGCACTGCTCACTGCCAAACAGCGCTCAGACTGTCAGGACTTGGAGCTGCGGTCAGCTCGGAGCCAAATGAGCTCGGATTTACGGAGAAAACCTGGTTATGGTGCGCTTTTACGCACGACACCCACGCGTCTTTTGGATATAGGAGAGCGCTGTGGACATTTGATCTGCTTTTCTCTATTTCTGGAGTCTAGTTCATAATGTGGGGGATTCAGAGGTCACGTTATGCGGACTGTAACGGCTCCGAGGCGAGTGAGGAGACCGAGGTGGTGGTGAACATCGGCGGCGTCAAACAGGTGCTACACGGAGACGTGCTGAGCCGCTTCCCCGAGACTCGCCTGGCGGAGCTGGTGAGCGGTTCGCTCCGAGCTCCAGAGGAAATCCTGACTTTATGTGACGACTACGACTCTGACACGGGCGAGTTCTACTTTGACAGGGACCCGGAGGCGTTCAAATGCATCATCGAGCTGTATTATTACGGAGAGATCCACATGAAGCGCGGCATCTGCCCCATCTGCTTCCTCAAGGAGATGGAGTACTGGCGGATCGGCGCGGACTGTTTGGACGACTGCTGTAAGTGTCACCTGAAGGAGGTGCAGGACGAGCTGGCGGAGATCGCGGAGAAGGTGCGGACCATCCTGGTGGACCGAGAGGGTGAGCCGAACGCGGGGGGCTGGCAGCGCTTCCAGGCGTGTGTGTGGAGGCTCATGGAGAAGCCCGAGTCTTCTCTGCCCGCGCACATCATCGCCATAGTGTCTTTCGTGTTCATCCTCATCTCGTCCGTGGTCATGTGCGTGGGGACCATCCCGGACCTACAGGTGGAGGACGCGGAGGGCGCGCTCACGGAGCACCCCACTCTGGAGATGATCGAGACGGTGTGCATCGGCTGGTTCACCATCGAGTACGTGCTGCGCCTCGTGTCTTCACCGAACAAAGTCAAATTCATGCTGGCCTTCATGAACATCATTGACTTCATGGCCATCATGCCTTTCTACGTGGTGCTCGTGCTCACGTCGTTCGGCGCGGGGGTGATGGAGCTGGCGAACGTGCAGCAGGCGGTGCAGGCGTTACGCATCATGCGCATCGCGCGTATTTTCAAACTGGCGCGGCACTCGTCCGGACTGCAGACCCTGACCTCCGCGCTGAAGAGCAGCTTTAAGGAGCTGGGTCTCCTGCTCATGTACATGGGGGTGGGCGTGTTCCTGTTCTCCGCTCTGGGCTACACCATGGAGCAGAACCACCCGGACACGCTGTTCACGAGCATCCCGCAGTCCTTCTGGTGGGCGGTCATCACCATGACCACCGTGGGCTACGGGGACGTGTATCCAAAGACCACCCTGGGCCGGTGCAACGCGGCCATCAGCTTCCTGTGCGGGGTGATCGCCATCGCGCTGCCGATCCACCCGATCATCAACAACTTCGTCCTGTTCTACAACAAGCAACAGGTGCTCGAGACCGCGGCCAAGCACGAGATCGAGCTGATGGCGCTGCGCTCGTGCCAGGCGGAGCTGCTCGGGTGCGCGCACGGCTCGCACAGACTCTCGTGCGGCAGCGGCGAGGACGCGAGCGGAGCCGTGCGCGCGTGCCACAGTGACACGTTCCTCCCGTTGATGCGCGAGCCACGAGGACCCGGGGTCAGGAGCGCGAGCGCGGACACGAGCTTCGAGAGCACCGCGGAGGCCGCGGACTTCTTCAGCTCGTGAGCAAGACACTTTTCAATGTTCAGCATTCAGTGTCCTTCTGCAATGTTGTGAACTTAATAAAAATCCACCTGACTCCGTGGAGAATGTTCCGGAGTTTGGCTTTAACCGTTGAAGGACTCAGGCAGGTGAAAGTTACGTGTTTGTGTTTTAAGTCTGAGTAATTCCACAGATCTGCAGGATCATGAAGGGACATTGTGGTTTGTTTGGAGGCACAGACACGGGTCCGTCAGTAAAACCTGGTGTCTGTGTCTGTGCCTGAGTGTGAGAGGAGTTCAACATGAACAGTGTGGACGCGTCTAAACCTCCTCAAACACATGATGTGATATTTGAAAACGCAGCACTAATGGAAAAATACAGTTGAAATCTGCCACCCTCACAGTTTGTTTGGATTTGATCCAGTGAATGACTCAAAGCTTCACTTGAATTCACACGGTGCCACTGCTGCCTCTGCCTCTCAAACATCACATTTCACTGGATTTTTCATCCAAGTTTCCATCCACATTTCCAAAAGAATGACTTGAAAATATGAAAATACCAGATCTATAAGAGCAGACATGTCTTTTTAGAGTCAGTGGATGTTACTTTCAGCACCATTCCCCGGCAGACTCGGTGGCTCGTGGGCGATGTTTACCGTAGCGACCAGGGTCAAACAGTTCGTAAATAGCCTGGACACAAGTGGACACAGCTCCCCGAAGACCCATAATGCACCAGGACTAATCCCTCTATTAAACACACATGTGAGCGCCAACGACCACACACCTGCCACTGCGTTTCACTACACTAACACTACACTTTCATTTTAATTTTAATTTTAATTTTAGTCACAGTCGTCTGAGGCTCCAGTCACTCGTCCGCACATCGTTAAGACTGAAGTGAGGAGGAGGGGAGGTAAACTACTACTGTAGCCACAGCTGCCCTGGGACAGACTGACGGAAGT
>NW_026571036.1:3147066-3209566 GCF_026225935.1 Boleophthalmus pectinirostris
GGGAGTTTGATTGACGACCCAACAGCCAATAGATAAAGAGGGAGCCTCGTTTTCTATTGGCTGATCTTTATCTGGCTTCACTACATCCACAGTTGATAGATTTTCATTCTTTTTTTTTTTGGTCATCATAATTACAAGGCTGCTGCATCTCTTTAATGATATTTTAACATTTAATTGACAATTTGAAACAAAACAAAAATCCTCCATACAACCTTTAAATGTGTAAGTGTCGCCGCACGATCCTGACCAGCACTAAATCCAAAACTCTTCTATATGATTTCAAACAAACTCCATGATGACTCGAGCTTGGTGAGGTGTTTTTCTTGGATGGATGGAAGTCTGAAGAAAATCAAACAAATAATGATCATGTCAGTTTCTGCCTTTTACTTTTGCTCGACTCCTTATTTTTGACTCATGGTACAAAGGTCAGTTTTGAGCTCATTATTTTTCACATAGCAACTGTTGTCATATCTCGGTAGTCCTGCCTGTTACACTTTTGTCTGGACAAAACAAAAACTTTGAAGTCATGTTTCTCAGTTTCACACTAGGGCAGTAGTCTGATTCATCAGCCGGTTTCACTTCGTGGAAACTGTCTGACCTCACAGGGTTAGAATTTGTTCGCTCGACAGTAGGTGGGTACTTTTTATTTAACGAATCGCTGCTGTTTGGTTGTGACGTATGTAATGCTCCACTAACAGACCTAACGGGTGTATTAAGCTTTTCCCAAATCCCGTAGGATGAAGGACAATAACGTCTTTCCCCTTGAAAAAATTCAACAAACATTCAGCAAAAGATGTTCATTTTGTCTTCTTATATACTTTAACTTCTTGGGTTCTTTTTAAAGACAATGCAGTAAAGTGTATTTACCTTGTTGACATGTTTCTGCTGCTGCATCTTCAGATCTGTCACCGGTGTTGGTGGTGACGTGTCGTATATCAGCTGTTGTTACTTGGATCGGAAAACAACAAGTTCAAACGCTGGATCAGGGAGGCCATTGAAATCAGGAAACGAGGCACGGACAGAATTAACCGTGATGACGGCGCGTTCCTCCTTTCACACACCTGGGACACCCTCCTCCAGAGACACCGGGCGACGGGAGACGTGGTCAGTCTGAGCGACCTGCAGGTCCATCAGGACCACACCTCAGGTACACACACTCAGTAACGACACGCCTACAGGAAGTAACAACACACCTACAGGAAGTAACAACACGCCTACAGGAAGTAACAACACACGCCTACAGGAAGTAACAACACACCTACAGGAAGTAACAACACACCTACAGGAAGTAAAACACCTACAGGAAGTAACAACACGCCTACAGGAAGTAACAACACACCTACAGGAAGTAACACACCTACAGGAAGTAACAACACGCCTACAGGAAGTAACAACACACCTACAGGAAGTAACAACACGACAGGAAGTAACACGCCTACAGGAAGTAACAAACACACACCTACAGGAAGTAGCCTACAGGAAGTAACACAAGCTACAGGAAGTAACAACACGCCTACAGGAAGTAACAACGCCTACAGGAAGTAACACGCCTACAGGAAGTAACAACACCTACAGGAAGTAACAACACGCCTACAGGAAGTAACAACACGCCTACAGGAAGTAACAACACACCTACAGGAAGTAACACGCCTACAGGAAGTAACAACACGCCTACAGGAAGTAACAACACGCCTACAGGAAGTAACAACACACCTACAGGAAGTAACAACACACCTACAGGAAGTAACGACAACTGATATACGACACGTCACCACCAACACCGGTGACAGTTCTGAAGATGGAGCAGCAGCCGAAACATGTCAACAAGGTAAATACACTTTACTGCATTGTCTTTAAAAAGAACCCAAGAAGTTAATCAACAAACATTCTCTTTGTTCCGGCTTTAAATCCTCGATCTCGGGAATCCTCGCCAACACAGAATGTTTGTCTCTTCTCTGATTGGCTGGTGCCTGAACTTGCACTTCCGGGGTTTTTGAGAACTGTCTAGCGCAGGGGTGTCAAACATACGGCCCGGGGACCAGATCCGGCCCTCCAAGACCTTCAATCTGGCCCTCGGCTGATTTTCTACTAAAATATTTTAATAATATTTTCTATTAAAATCTTGTTAATTTTCTGTGGTGTTTATCACAGCAGCGTCTCTGTACGTGGCCCCTCCCACCAGAGCAGCACAAATGAAGACTTGTCTCTTTCCAAACGCTCTTAAAGGACGATCGTTTTGACTGTTGACCGTGACACCCTCATCAGAAAAATGTCCAACATGAGAAAAGTGGAGCCGAGTGCAGGATTTTACAACAAAAATTGACTTATTCCTGTTTACAAACAAGTTCATGTTAAAACATTGTGTTGAAATTAAATTTTTCTTAAAGTTTCAGGTTGTTCATAATATTATAATATTTTGTAAAAGAAAGAGTTCATCAATTAAAAAAGATTTCTGTAATAGATTTGTGTTTCTCTGCACAAATATTTGAACTTATTGTTATTTTTGGGGTTTATATGACATGAGTTTTCTGATCCGGCCCTTTGGGATCAAAGTCGGTTGGATGTGGCCCCCGGACCAAAATGAGTTTGACACCCCTGCTCTTCGCTATTGTGGAAAACATGAAATACTCGCCGTTTTGGAACTTTCTCCTCACGTTCTATCGTCGGTCGCTCATCAAAAACCTGCCCGAAGAGGTTTGAGATCCTCCTCGCTCCTTTCGTTTCTCACGCGTCACCGAAATAAACTCATCTGACTGGACGATCGCGTTTGACCGACTTGAAATCAATCTGTAGAGAGTCGGGATTTGTCAGTAAAGTGAAGATCTGTCAAGGCCGTCGCAATTTCCGACAGAATTTACCCCGATTTTTTGGGGGTTTATATGACATGAGTTTTCTGACCCCCGGACCAAAATGAGTTTGACACCAGTGAACTAGTGTATTCTGATTCCTGATCTAGTTGCTGGAGAGAAATGTAATTGAGTGGAGGCACTAGGTGGGACCAGTCTGGGTACTAGGACAGTATTAATTAAGCTGGAATTAAACTCCTGAACGTGCTTTTGTGAACTGCTGAAATGGACCTTATAATGATTTCAAATGTGATTTCAGTTTTATTTATTAAGACAACATGAGTTCTGTTTTGGTGACGTGAGTCTTTTCAGGAAATCTTCTACTTCTGCTGCAGTCGTCGTCGTCTCCTGTACACTCTGTCCTCTACGAACATAATGAAAAGCTCTCAGCAGAAGCCCCGCACTCTGAAGCATGTTTAAAGCGCACATCTGTTCACCGCACACGCCTGAATAATACATGTTTAAAATGAGATAAGAACAGCTCCATCCACACAAGAGACACACACGGACACCACACCAGGGTTATGGTGTTTGGGACATTTTAAGATTCAAATCCAGGTGGTTTAAAGGCCCAATAATACACAAAACTGACTCTTGTGAGCTTTAAGTCATGTGATAATGTTGTTACTGCATCAAAATGTTGTACAGAGTGTTACCTGTAAATATTCAAAGAGTGTTTGAGACGAGAACAAAACACTACAATTTAAAAAAGAACCTACACGTTTAAAAAAAAAAAAAAAAAGCACAGATTCAGAACCAAGGTTACGGAGCGAAGCATCGTTGTGAAAAGAGTTCATTTATGGAAAAGTCTTGACAAAGATATAAAAGAAAAAAGTACGACGACGGCATTTAAAACAGCACACACACATAAAATCCAGTGCAATGTGTTTGTATGAAAAGGAAGTTGTTGTCCATAATAATGAAGATTTCTGTTCTGACTGAACTGAAATGTACTAAATTCAAATGTTTTAAAATAATCATCAGTGCTGATGTTTTGTCTTGAAAAGGGAAAAGTGGACAGAGAACATAAGATGACTTTTTGTGCTCCTTTTCATTCATTTCTTGTATGTTTAATGTTGTGACAGTGTTATTATATTTTACGTCTTTTTATACTTTATTAGTCTGTCTACATCTCCAAAAATCAAAATGCTCTGTTCCATCTTGTGATGTCATGAAGTGGCCTTTTAATTCAGTAATGATCCAGGGCTGAAATGATCCAAATGTTTCCAGTGAATTTGCCTTTAAAAATGAATCTTTCTAAAAACTCTGGTTAGAGTGGAGATTCTGGAAAACATTATAGATAAATGGAGTTTTAGGAGCTGATGCGCCAAAAGTGTGACAAGTGTTTCCCTTTTGCTCTGATGATGATGATGATGATGATGATGATGATGAAGCGTCAGAGCAGCAGTTGCATTTCTTCTGGTGAAACACTTTTCATGTGTTTGTATTCGCACACACAGCTGATGTTTCATATCCATGACCAGAGACGAACAAAATCGGAGCAATTTTACAATTTTACCACAGATCTGTGGAGAGGCGAGCCCCAGTGATGCATGTTTTTCAAGGTATTTTTTAGTAATACTCACAATTGTAATGAAATAAATGCTACAGGTTTGACTCTAATCCAGCTCCGCCCAGAGGCTTGGTGTAGTTATGACGGCGCTCGATGGAATATTTATACGGGTTGATGTAAACAAAAACTTTTTTTAAACGATGCTGTGAAGCACGATGTTATTTTGTCAACACACGCGGCTCTGTGTAAACGCAGCCTATGATCCATCCATCCATTTTCTTCCACTTATCCGGGGTCGGGTCGCAGGGGCAACAGTCTGAGGAGGGCCTCCCAGACGTCCCTCTCCACACACACGTCCTCCAGCTCTTCCAGGGAGACTCCGAGGTGTTCCCAGGCCAGCCCAGAGACATAGTCCCTCCAGTGTGTCCTGGGTTTTCCCCGGGGCCTCCTCCCGGTGGGACATGCCCGGAACATCTTCTGAAGGAGGCGTCCAGGAGACATCCGAAACAGATGCCTGAGCCTCAACTGGCTCCTCTCCACGTGGAGGAGCAGCGACTCTACTCCGAGCTCCTCCCGTGTGACTGAGCTCCTCACTCTATCTCTAAGGGAGCACCCAGCCATCCTGCGGAGGAAACTCATTTCGAGCGCTTGTATCCGCGATCTTGTCCTTTCAGTCATTACCCAGAGCTCATGACCTTGTAAGAAGTAAAATGATCTTGCTGCAAGGACAGATCATTTCACTACTTTTAAGTAATTTTTTCTGATAGATTTAAGTGTTTATAGCTTAAATTTTGGCCAAGCTTTTTTGCATTGAGGCATTTTGAGGTTTGTAAACAAACTAATAATGTGAAGTTACTCAAACGTGTAAATGAAACAAAACCCAACTCCAGGTCTGTTTTTGAGGATTAGAACACACCTTAAAGCTCACAGGAGTCATTTGGTGTAATACAGGACCTTTAAATGGTTTCCTGAACACAAATGGACCATGGAGAGAGTGTTTTGACTTTAGTAAAACCTGGAGCTCGGTCACTCGTTCACGACGTCTACGTGACAGACGAAGACCACAGGTGATTTGAATGGCGCAGGACCACAGCTCTTCATCAGTCTTTTTAGAACGAGACGCTGATCTGACTTTCAAATACGAGCTTTCAAATCGTACCTGTCAGTGCACAAACAAACAAACAAACCTGCTGTGGTTATGAGGTTTACATTAAATGAGGACTTAAACCAGAAACTGAAAGCTGCAGTGAAAATGCACGAGATTAAAGTGGAGCTCAGAACTAGATCAACTTTTCCTGCGAATTAATTGTTCTGAATTAAATAGTTCAGAATTCAAATATTCTCCTTCAATTTTACTTGAAAATAATAATTCTGAATTGAGGTTTACAAGGAAAACATGTTAAATCATCTTTATTTACTTCCGTTCAGCCTCTGGAGGTTCTGATTGGACAGAGACACCAACATATTTATGTTGAACAGAAGAAAACACACACTTCAGCTGCTCCCGGTTTTTCTATCATCTCGGATTGTCGTTATGCCACAGACACAAACACCATCCAAACTTTTCCTGCAGTGGTTCAAATTATGTGTCCTGGTGCGTCCTGTTTTTTCCTGTTTGTGTCCTGGAACATCTTGGTGCATCCTGGAACGTCCTGGTGCGTACTGAAGCGTCCTGGAGTGTCCTGGTGCTTCCTGGTGAGTCCTGGTGAGTCCTGGCACGTCCTGGTGTGTCCTGGTGTGTCCTGGTGTGTCCTGGTGTGTCCTGGTGCGTCCTTGTGCATCCTGGTTCCTCCTGGTTCGTCCTGATGTGTCCTGGTGTGTCCCAGTGCGTCCAGGTGCGTCCTAGTGTGTCCTGGTGTGTCCTAGTGTGTCCTGGTGCGTCCTAGTGCGTCCCTGGTGTGTCCTGGTGTGTCCAGGTGCGTCCTAGTGTGTCCTGGTGTGTCCTAGTGTGTCCAGGTGCGTCCTAGTGTGTCCTGGTGTGTCCTAGTGTGTCCTGGTGTGTCCTGGTGTGTCCAGGTGCGTCCTAGTGTGTCCTGGTGTGTCCTAGTGTGTCCTGGTGTGTCCTAGTGCATGTCCCGGTGTGTCCTAGTGTGTCCTGGTGTGTCCTGGTGTGTCCAGGTGCGTCCTAGTGTGTCCTGGTGTGTCCTAGTGTGTCCTGGTGTGTCCTAGTGCATTCCCGGTGTGTCCTGGTGTGTTCCTGGTGCGTCCTGGTTTGTCCTGGTGTGTCCTGGTGTGTCCTGGTGCATCCTAGTGTGTCCTGGTGTGTCCTGGTGTGCCCTGGTGCATCCTAGTGCGTCCTTGGTGTGCCCTGGTGCATCCTAGTGCGTCCTTGGTGTGTCCTGGTGTGTCCTGGTGTGTCCTGGTGCATCCCAGTGTGTCCTGGTTTGTCCTGGTGCATCCTGGTGTGTCCTGGTTTGTCCTGGTGTGCGTCCTAGTGTGTCCTGGTGCGTCCTGGTTTGTCCTGGTGTGTCCTGGTCCGTCCCGGTGTGTCCTGCCGGTCGGGGTAAGCTGATCCTCTCGTTCATAAAGCCTCTTTGTGCTGCTGTGTGCTCCTCGTGTGTGTTCAGTCATTCTCACGGCATCTGTGATTAACGTCGTTCACATTCACCGCATTCACAGACACAACGGTAAAAGCTCTGTCCCCCACGCTCCACTGCACCTTTTCACCGCCGCAGCACCTGCATGGAGATGATATTACTCTGCTCAGAATGTTCCACACTATGCCTTTGTGTGTGTGTGTGTCTCTGTGCGCTATGTATGTGTGCGTCTGTGTGTGTGTGTTTGTCTTGTGTGCCCGGAGCTCGACACAGAATCTAACCTTCCGTAAAACATACGCAACCTCGGCGTCATCTTAGACAGTGATTTTAAATTTGATAAACAGATTAACAATGTTTTAAAATCAAGTTTTTATCATTTGCAACTTTTATCTAAAGTTAAACCTTTTTTATCTTTTAAACTATTTGAACAAGTTATGCACGTTTTTATTTCTTCACGCCTGGACGACTGTAACGCACTTTTTGGTCCACAGAAACAAAGGGACAGTGTCAGCATCACCTCCAGTCTCTCTCTCTAAAACCTTCAAATCAGGCAAGAAATCTCGGGGTAATAATGGACTCAGACTTGAACTTTAACAGCCACATCAAATCAATAACATCTGCAGCCTTTTACCATCTAAAAAACATAGCGAAAATCAAAGGTTTACTGTCTAAATCAGACTTGGAGAAACTTATCCATGCGTTTGTCTCCAGTAGGTTAGATACTGTAATGTTCTGCTCACTGGTCTCTCCAAACGAGCTGTGAGACGCTGCAGAACATCCAGAACATCCAGAACATCCAGAACGCTGCAGCTCGGGTCCTGACTCGAACTAGGAAGTACGAGCACATAAGTCCTGTGCTCAGGTCTCTGCTCTGGCTCCTGTGGCTCAGAGACTTTAAAACAGCTCTGCTTGTACAAGTGTCTCCATGGCCGAGCACCAAAGTCCATCTGTGACATGTTAGTGTCATATGAACATCTCACACTCTGAGGAGCTCAGGGACCGACCTCCTGCTGGTGCCCAGAGTCACGACTAAAACAAGGGGAGTCAGAGTTTCAGGTTCATGCAGCTAAAACCTGGAACAGTCTGAACATGTGAGACAGACTCTTCTGTGACGCTGTTTAAATCCAGACTCAAAACATTTCTGTTTAACTGTGCAAATAACTGAAAGGTTTTTCATTCCTCACGCTTTCTCTCCAATTTATGTCTCTCTTTTTTAATTTTAATCTTCATGATTATTTATGTTTTGATTTGTTTTTATTATGATTTTAATGTATTTCTTATTCTGTAAAGCACTTTGAATTACTTTGTGTACGAATTGTGCTGTACAAATAAACTTGCCTTGCCTATTCCGGCATTTCGCAAAATGCACTTTACCGACTACAGTGAGTCCAAAACTCTGCAGCGCGACTTTTAACAGGAACAAAAAGGAGAGAAGAGCACATCACCCCAATCCTCGCGTCTTTGCGCTGGCTCCCTGTTCATTTTAGAATTGATTTTAAGATTTTATTGTTTGTTTTTAAAGCTTTGAATGGACTTGGCTCCACAGTACATCTCGGACCTCATCCAAATTTATACCCCTGCGCTCTGAGGTCCGAGGTCCAGCTCCAGCTCAAGGCGCCTAGAGGTAAGATCTTAAGACCGAGTCCAAGCTCGTTTTCGACATTTTAGACCCGACCCGACCCCAATTTCGGGTCGGGTCGGGTCTAAAATGTCAATCATTACTTCGGGTCAAGTCGGGCTCGGGCTTCAAATAAATATATGTTTATAAAATGTATGCTAAAACGATGTGTGGATACTAAACTAAGGAATACTTGTTATAAATAAATAATATGGATAAAACAGAGAAGTAATGTAATGTAATTGCTATTTAACTACTAAACAGGATCCACAGAGCCAGAGCTCTGCGCACGTGAACGCCCCCTCTTAATTTAATAATCTTCCCCTCCGCAAGTCTGCATCTATTTTGACCTGGTGTCCCCAATATGGAGGAGCAAGAAGTTAAACTAAAGGCAGGAGAACTGAAAAGACAAACACGCACCGGTAAGAGTGAGGTGTGGAAAAGCTTCAAATTGATTGTTGAAAATGCTACAGAAACTTGCGTTGGCTTCGCTGAATGTCGTCAATGTGGCGCTTTGCTTTCATACGAGAGCAAAAAGACTGGCACCTCGACGCTGAGCACTGCTCCTCCTACCGAGTCACAAATAAAATATGACATTTCGGGTTTGCTTCGGGCTCGGGCCTGCAAATCAAGTTAATTGGTCGGGCTCGGGCCGGGTCGGGTTTTAATACCCGCGGGCCGGGTCGGGTCGGGCTGGATTTTTTAGGCCCGATCTCACCTCTAAGGGCGCCTAAGACAAGACTTAAAGGTTGTATAGAGGTTTTTTTTAAGGAAAGAGAAATCCAGCGACAGTCCTTTTTCAAATGTAGTGCACGCGTGACACCACCTTCCTCCTCCTCAGGTCCCTCTAGAAATAATTTAGAGACCGACACCTCAGTTTTTAGACCCTTCGTCTGCTTCAGTCGCGCCATCGCTGGAAGGAATCTCCAAGAATCACCTCAGTTTGTCTTCGCTCCTTTTCTCCTTCTTCTCTTCTTCTTTCAGCGACCTCAAAAACCGACTTTCTTTTGCGGCGAACTGGTCGTGGATTCTCGTCCGACATCGCGACGAACTTTATGCGAACTGCGAGAGAGCCACAATTAGAAAAAGGCTCTAAGACCCGCTGCATAGTTACCTTAGAAACGTAGGGAGTTTGATTGACAACCTGACAGCCAATAGAAAATGAGGCAGCCTCGTTTTCTATTGGCTGATGTTTATCTGGCCTCAACATGTCCACAGTTGATAGATTTTCTTTCTTTTTTTTTTTTTGGTCATCATAATTACAAGGCTGCTGCGTCTCTGTAATGGTGTTTTAAACTTTCATTGACAATTTGAAACAAAAAAAAAATCCTCCATACAACCAACCAGAGGGACTGTGGTCGGCCCTAAACTCTGGAACGATCTGCCGCTTCACGTTCGAGCAGCTCCACAGCGGAGAGTTTTAAATCTCGTCTGAAGACCCACTTTTATTCTCTGGCTTTTAACACCGCGTGAGTCGTGTGCTCCTCTGTGTCTTTTATTTATTTTTATGTGTTTTTATTGGTTTTACTGATTTAATTTATTTATTGGTTTATTTATTTCTATTCTATGATTATAGTTTTATTTTTTATTTTATTGGTTTTATTTTATTTGCTGGTTTTATTACTTTAAGACTAGTATTATTTTAGTAGTTTACTTTATCATCTTATTGTTGTTATTTTTTATGTATTTGTGCAGCACTTTGGAAACAGTTTGTTTGTGAAATGTGCGACAGAAATAAAGTGGATTGGATCTTCTTCTGTTGACTCTGTGGATTAAAGTGGATCTCTCCTGGTTGGTCTGATGCTGTGTTGTTGCATTTGGGGTTTCGTCTCCAGCAGCAGAACCATCAACCTCCACAGCCACTCAATCTTCTCCTCTGTCTAAACTGAGGCAACTTCATTCCCCGGGTGCATTAACCAGGCTCCGGAGTCAGAGTCTCTCGTTTAGTCAGATCATTAAAAAAGTCACACTTTAAGCCCATTTCCTGTGAATTTGTTGCTCCGTTGCTCCGGGTTTCTCAGAGTCACCGTGAGCACAAAATGCAGCTTAAACTTCAGTCCTGAATTAGCTTTGGTCAGACTCATTAGACTTATTTCTGTCATGGAACGAGTTGAGGCTTAAACTGGAGATGGAGCTAGATTCAGTTCAGGATTTCAGGATAATTGTGGACTTGTTAAGTGATTTCGATGGAATACCCCCCAGTATTGAATGAACAATAACAGAGTAGCTGTTTATACACGACACTAGGCCCAAATATTTGCCATCAGTGTTGGGAGTAACGCGTTATAAAAGTAACGAATTACAGTAATGCATTACTTTTTGCTGTAACGCAGTAATGTTAAGGCATTACAGGGGAAAAAATAGTAATATTTTACTCGGTACAAATGTGAGTAACGCACGTTACAATGTTTTTTTAACCTGGATTGAAGTGGTGGGTTTTTCTTCATACAAATTCGCTAAAATCACCTCGATATCAGCAGCGGTGAAACGCCGGAGATGCACCCTCATAGACCTTCAGTTAACCGCGGGCGAAAGGACTGACAAAGAACTCCACGCTGTTTAGACCTGGTTTAGACCTGGGTCAGTTCTGGTTTAGACCTGGTTTACACTCGTCCCTCCCTCTATCGCAGTTCACTTTTTTCGCGGTCTCGCTGTTTCGCAGATTTGTGCAATTTTGCCCTTTTTTTTTTACATTGTATGAATGTGTATTGTGTTCCTCCTGCTGCGTCCTGATTGGCCGAGGGACTCCTGTCTCCTGTACAGTACAGAATGTGTTCAGCTGCCAAATTTAAATACATGTTCAGTCTCTAGCAGTGTGATTCTGAAGTGCTGTATGTTTGCAAGTTTTCTCCCCGACGAAACCCACAACGTCGACGAAACATTCTGCACCGACAAAGGCTCCTGCGCTCGCACCCAAAAGGCAGAGGAAGATGCAAACCATCACACAAAAAGTTGGACTTCTGGACACGCTGAAGGAAGGTAGAAGTTACGCGCTGTAAGCAGAGTCTTGCACCGGCTCGGGTACCTGCAAATAGTTGCTGAAATCAGGGCCGCGAGCCCGAGCAGCAGGTCCATAAAGAGCGATCGGGCGACAGTCGCTCTTACCTCCGTGAGGTGCGGAGCAAAGCCGCTCCTTTCTCCTGCGTCACCTTCAAGACCGTCCTGACAGTGAGTCCTGTTTTAGTCCTAGTTCAGTTCTGGTTTAGACCTGGTTTAGTCCTGGTTCAGTCCATATACAGTGCAAAAGTTATTTTGGTGAGAGTAACTTAAAGTAATGCAATAGTAATGTAATGCCTTACATTTTAAATGCAGTAATATTGTAATGTAACGAATTACTTTGAAATGACAGTAATAGGTAATAAATAACGCATTACAGTTTCAAAGTAACTTGCCCAACAGTGTTTGCCATATATAGTTGGAGGTCCCTGCTGCACTTCTCCATCAGTTTGTTGGTCCCTGGCCTGAAAAACTTTGAAGACCCTGGATTGTTTTCTCTCCCTAAACCTTCTCAGTCCTGGTTTAGTCGTGGTTCTGCCCTGATGTGGTTCTGGTCCAGACCTGGTCCAGACCTGGTTTAGTGCTGGTCTAGTTCTGTTTTAGTCCCGGTTTCTGGAGAGTCTTGTTTTTGTCGTCCACAGAGGTAATTAAAGTCGAGTCGGAGCGAAGTCCACGGGTCAAACGAGAAGATCGATACGTCCAGGAGAGGTCAGGAGAGAGAGAGAGAGGAGGAGAGGAAGAGGAGGAGAGAGGAGAGGAGGAGAGGAGAGGAGGAGTGAGAGGAAGAGGAGGAGAGGAGGAGGAGGAGAGAGAGGAAGAGGAGGAAGAGGAGGGAGAGGAAGAGGAGGAGAGGAAGAGAAGGAGCGAGGAAGAGGAGGAGAGAAGAGGGAGAGGAAGAGGAGGAGAGGAAGAGGAGGAGAGGAAGAGGAGGAGAGGAAGAGGAGGAGAGGAAGAGGAGGAGAGGACAGGAGGAAGAGGAGAGGAGGAGGAGGAGAGGAAGAGGAGGAGAGAGGAAGAGGAGGAGAGGACGAGGAGGAGAGGAGGAGGAGGAAGAGGAGGAGAGGAAGAGGAGGAGAGGAAGAGGAGGAGAGGAAGAGGAGGAGAGGAGACTCAGACCGAGGCTCAGGGCGAATCTCACGGGACGAAGAGACGAAGAGGCGAACGAAAAGTGCGAATTTAACACAAACTCTGTCCAAGTGACGAGAGATTACACATGCCCCGAGGAAGAGGAGGAGAGGAAGAGGAGGAAGAGAGGAGGAGAGGAGAGAGAGAGAAGGAGGGAGGAGAGAAGAGGAGGAAGAGAGGGAGAGGAGGAGAGGAGGAGGAGGAGAGGAAGAGGAGGAGAAGAGGAAGAGGAGAGAGAGGAAGAGGAGGAGAGAGGAGGAAGAGGAGGAGAGGAAGAAGAGGAGAAGAAGAAGAGGAGAAGAGGAGAGGAGGAGAGGAAGAGGAGGAGGGAGAGGAAGACGAGGAGAGAAGAGGAGGAGAGGAGAGAGGAGAGAGGAAGAGGAGGAGAAGAAGAGGAGGAGAAGAGGAAGAGGAGGAGGAGGAGAGGAAGAGGAAGAGGAGGAGGAGCGAGGGAGAGGAAGAGGAGGAGAAGAGGAGAGATTTACACATGCCCCGAGGAGAGAGGAGGAGAGGAAGAGGAGGAAGAGAGGATGAGGAGAGGAGAGGAAGAGGAGAGGAGAGGAAGAGGGAGAGGAAGAGAGGAAGAGGAGGAGAGAAGAGGAAGAGGAGGAGAGATTACACATGCCCCGAGGAAGAGGAGGAAGAGAGGAAGAGAGAGGAGAGGAAGAGGAGGAAGAGAGGAAGAGGAGGAGAGGAAGAGGAGGAAGAGAGAGGAAGAGGAGGAGAAGAGGAGGAAGAGAGGGAGAGGAGGAGAAGAGGAGGAGAGGAAGAGGAGGAAGAGGAGGAAGAGGAGAGATTACACAGATGCCCCGAGGAAGAGGAGGAGGAGAAAGAAAGAGGAGGAGAAGAGGAGAGAGGAGAGAGAGAGGAAGAGGAGGAGAAGAGGAAAGAGGAGAGAGGAGAGAGGAGGAGAGGAGAGGAAGAGAGAGAGGAGAGGAAGAGAGAGAGAGGAGAGAGAGAGAGAGAGAGAGAGGAGAGGGAGAGAGAGGGAGGAGAGGAGAGAGAGGAGAGAGGAGAGAGAGAGAGAGAGAGAGGAGGAGAGAGAGAGAGAGGAGAGAGAGAGAGAGAGAGAGAGAGAGGAAGAGAGGGAGGAGAGAAGAGAGAAGGAAGAGAGAGAGGAGAGAGAGAGGAGAGGAAGAGAGGAGGAGAGGAAGAGAGGGAGAGAGGAGAGAGAGAGAGAGAGAGGAAGAGAGAGAGGAGAGGAGAGAGGAGAGAGGAGAGGAGAGAGAGAGAGGAGAGGAGAGAGAGAGAGAGAGAGAGAGAGAGAGAGAGAGAGAGAGAGGAGAGGAGAGAGGGAGGAGAGGAGAGAGAGAGAGGAGAGAGAGAGAGAGAGAGAGAGAGAGAGAGAGAGAGGAGAGGAGAGAGAGAAGAGGAGAGAGGAGAGAGAGAGGAGGAGAGAGGAAGAGAGAGAGGAGAGGAAGAGAGAGAGGAGAGGAAGAGAGAGAGGAGAGGGAGAGAGGAGAGGAAGAGAGGAAGGAGAGGAATAGAGAGAGGGAGGGTGGAGAGGAGGAGAGGAAAAGGAGAGACAGAGTGAGGGAGAGGAAGGAGGAGAGAATGAGAAAAGGGTGAGAGAGAGAGAGGGAGAGAGAAAGAAGACGGTTGAGAGAGATGGAGAATGAGAGGGGGTGAGAGGAGAGAGAGAATGACGGAGAGGGAGGGAGGGAGAAGAGAGGAATAGAGGGAAAGGGGAAAGGGAGGAGAGGAGAGGAAAGGAGAGGGAAGGAGGGACGAAGAGAGGAAGAGGAGGAGAGAAAGAGAGAGAGAAGAGGAAGAGAGGGAGACAAGGAGGAGAGGAAGTGAGAGAAAGTGGATAAGAGAGGAGAGAGAGAGAGTGAGGGGGTGTGAGAGGAAGAGAAGAGAGGAGAAAAATTAAAACGGAGGGAGAGAGAAAGAGGAGAGAGAGCAGGAAAAGGAGAATACGAGGAGGATGGGAGAGTCCAACGTGGTATCGGACGGGTATCGGTATCGGCGAGCACGACAAGACCAAGTATCGGTATCGGATCGGAGGCTGACGAAGGCCCAGAGGAGAGTCATGTTTGAACTTCATGCAGACGTGTCGTTTCGTGACGTGAAGGAGAAAACAGTCGGGAGTTAATTCTGTTTGAAATGAGCCGTGTTACACTGTGTTTCTCTGGGTCATGATGATGAAAAGAGACAAAATTTCCACGAAACGAGACGAGAAACAAGAATAGATCCACAAGAACGAGACAAGACGACCTGACATTTTACGGTTCAGTTTCCAATTTTGGCCTCGCAGTTTGATCATTTGTTTCATTTCATTGTTTTGTTTCTGTTTTTTTTTTGGAACTTTAAGAGATCGAACTCACCGAAACGTGACGCTTTTTTGTTCCATTTCATTGTAAACAGACTGTTTCCTCGTCCTTGAACCAGGACTAAACCAGGACTAAACCAGGACTGAACCAGGACTAAACCAGGACTGAACCAGGACTAAACCAGGACTGAACCAGGACTAAACCAGGACTGAACCAGGACTGAACCAGGACTAAACCAGGACTGAACCAGGACTGAAACCAGGACTAAACCAGGACTAAACCAGGACTGAACCAGGACTAAACCAGGACTGAACCAGGACTGAACCAGGACTAAACCAGGATTGAACCAGGACTAAACCAGGACTGAACCAGGACTAAACCAGGACTAAACCAGGATTGAACCAGGACTAAACCAGGACTGAACCAGGACTAAACCAGGATTGAACCAGGACTGAACCATTAGTCCTGGTCTGGTCCCGGTCTAAGTCCCGGCCTCAGTCCCGGTCTCAATCACGGTCTGATCCTGGTGTGGTCCTGGTCTCAGTCCCGTTGTGATCCTGGTCTGGCCCCAAGCTCAGTCCCAGTCTCAGTCCCGGTCTCAGTCCCGGTCTCTATCACGGTCTGATCCTGGTCTGGTCCCAGTCTCAGTCCCGCTCTCAATCCCGGTCTGATCCTGGTCTGGTCCTGACGTCAGTCCCGGTCTCAGTCCTAGTCCTGTTCCTGATCTCAGTCCTGATCTTAGTCCTGGCCCTGGTCCCATTCTGGTCCAGGACTCAATCCTGGTCTGGTCCTGTTTAAATGTCCTGGTCTCAGTCCTGGTCTGGTTCAGTCCTGGTTCAGTCCTGGTCCAGTCCTTGGTTCAATCCGGCATCACAGTTTAAGTCAAGTAAACTTCCTTTTTTTTCCATTTCAAGTTTTCATTTAAACACAAATCCACAGACGGGGGCCGTAAAAACCGAACGTCGCCTCTGCGTGAGTTTTCGTTTGGACTCTTGGGACGATTTAAAGACGAGACCTGAGAACCTGAGACTCTGAGCGACTCTTGTGATAAAACCAGATCAGATAAATAAACCAATAAAAGAACTTTAAAATCTATGACAGGAAACCAGAAGACAGAAACTTTAAAGGTTGTATGGAGGATTTTTTTTTTGTTTCAAATTGTCAGTGATAGATTATAGATGCAGTTGCCTTGTAATTATGATGACCAAAAAAAAGAGAATAAAAATTCATCAACTCTGGACGTGGTGGGGCTAAACATTTGCCAATAGATAACGACACTGCCTCGTTATCTGTGAGCTGACAGGCTGTCAATCAAACTCCCTACGTTTCTAGTGTAACTGACTTGCCTGCGCTGCCGTTACGTGGTTTACGTACGACTGTCACGCAGTCCACAGACGCAAGACGCACAGACGCTGTTTACTCCACCAACGCAACAGTTCTTAGCGGCTTTTTTTGACCTATATCTTCCTCGCAGTTCACACAAAGTTTGTTGCAATGGCGACAAGAATCCAGGAGCAGTTCACCGCAAAAGAAAGTCCGTTTTTGAGGTCGCTGAAAGAAGAAGACAAGGGGAAAAGCAGCGAAACCAAACTAAGGTGATTCTTGAAGATTCATTCCAGCGATGGAGCGACTGAAGCAGACGCAGGGTCTAAAGACTGACGCACTGGTCCACAAATTACTCCTGGACAGGAAACTTCTGCTTATTATGGAAACGTACTTTATTTCCAAGAGCTAGACAAACATTTTTCAGGATACGATTGTGATATCCTATGTCTGAAAACGTAATTTTCAAGGCAAAGAAAGAGTCCACTTGCTGCTGTGTGTTGTAGCTAGTTCAGTCGCACGGAATCTCTGCGCACCGCTCCCCCCGCTCCTCACTTCTCCGTCTTGCCTAACCAACACTGTAGTTAGTTGTTTACAAGTCATGTGCAGCACCGGCTGTAAACAAACCTGTTTTGTGGCGTAAGGAGGAGGAGGGAGGAGGTGTTTCTACGTAGGAGCTGTGGGGGAGGGGGGGTGGTTTCACGCAGGAGCAACATTTGAAAAAGGACAAACAGTCGCTGGATTTCTCGTTCCTTGGAAAATCCTCTATACAACCTTTAAGGAAATAAGAACCATTTTCCGTCAATATCAGGCATCGGCAAATACTTAAAGTAAAAGTATCGGTATCAATTTCTAGGAGACACAGAAGGATTAAAGACAGAGCTGAGAAAGATCTAGAAGCAAAGAGACAGAAGAAGAAGAAAAGAGAAACTTGTGGGAGAGAGAAATGCGCCTGCAGAGTTTCTTCCTCCTCTGTCTCTCTTTGGGCCCTGTGGCTCTGTGGGGTTTGTGGGGGTTGATGAAAGTAAACTCAGAGCTCTGAACTTCTCAAACTGACGGAGAACTCGAGGCCCGGGGGAGCGATGTGAAGCGTTTGTGCGAGAAGGATTCTGGTTGGAGCGGGTCCGACCGGAGAAACGGAAACGGACACTGAAGATTAAACGATAACGTCAGAGATCATTTCTTCACATTCAAGATATTGCACTTCTACAGAGTATTAACTTTAACACATCACATATTTTAATCACCATGTCCTTTTTATTGTTTTGAAAATGCTACATTTCCAGAAAATATATTCTCCCTTTGCTCTCTGTGCTCCCCCTTCAGAGCACTTCACAACACAATCAGCGCGAGTCCCTCTAATGAAATTCCTGCACGTCACATCAGGTTTGTGCAGTCGCTGTGTTCAGTTTTGTGTCGTGTTTTTGTTTTTTTATGGAGTTAATCATGAGTAGGGTTTGAATAGGGCCAGGGAGAGATCGCTAGATGAATCAAACACGCATGGTTGGCGTCTAAAAACCTTTTCTGGCATGATTTTGATGAAGGAACATTGTGACATGGTAGAAAGCGATGTAGGAAAACGACGGCAGAGACAAGAGTGCGTTAGACAGGTTTAAAGAGTGATTCAATGGTCTGTGCTCATTGGTGCATCGTACAAAACAAAATTTGTACTTTCACTTTATGGAAACTGTCTGACCTCGCAGCATTAGTATTCGTTCGCTCAACGGTAGACGGGTGCTTTTTTTAATTTAACCAATCACCGCTTTTTGGTCGTGATGTAATGCGCTGAAACACTCAGTGGTAATTTCCGGCACAACAGCAAACAAAGCAGACAGTGAACATGTCTGCCAGTGACCATTGTCGTGTCTGCGTGATGAACTTGCGAATTAAAGGTGCAATAAAAATGTGAAGTTTATATTTGACAAAGGAAGTCCACAGGAGGATTGGTCGGTGTGCGGTTTACAACTCCTGGGGTTCTTGCAAAACCGTCTAGTGTATTCTGATGTCTGTCCTAGTCGCTGGAGAGAAATGAAACTGAGCAGAGGCACTAGGTGTAGAATACTGACCGTACGCCGCAAAATGTGTGAGAAACGTGCAGTTCTGACCAATCAGAGCAAGAGCTGCGAGAGCGGAGCTAGTGCGGGCTCACGCCGGGGCTAGGTGAAATTTTATAAAACTAACTTTTAGGCACTTTGACAATTTAAAACATTTTTAAAGTTCATAGTTCATATTGTAAAACTACAGAAGAATCCCTTCAAAATCCAAGCAGTACCTAGAACGACCACTAGTCGATCTTGCTTGCAGACAGAGGGGGGCGTGTCTTACACAGAGGTGGGGCCAAGACACTGGAGGTGGAGTCTAGAGACTGGGGGTGGAGTCTAGAGACTAGGGGTGGAGTCTAGACACTGGGGGTGGAGTCTAGAGTCTAGACCAGGAATGTCCAAAGTATGGCCCGGGGGCCAAACGTGGCCCTCAGACAAATTTTTCTTGGCCCTCAGACTTCCAGGTGAATTGGCTCAAATGACCTTGCATTAATTTAAAAAAAAAATATTTTTTACTGCATGTTTTTTTTGAAAATCTACCTTGATAAAGCTCATATTTAATATTTAGTGTGTGGTTTTAAAAATCTTAGCAAGAATAAAAACTGATGGCTCATTCTAACATGTTAAACATGCACATATTTCAATTATTCACTGTACTGAGCATCAGTCTACGGCCCTCGATCGGCCCTCTGCTTTTTCTATGTTTAGATATGTGGCCCTTGATGAAAAAAGTTTGGACACCCCTGGTCTAGACACTAGGGGCGGAGTCTAGACACTAGGGGGTGGAGTCTAGACACTAGGGGTGGAGTCTAGACACTGGGGGTGGAGTTTAGACACTGGGGGTGAAGTCTCCTTGCATTCGATTATCCTTTCGAATCGTTTTTCTGAGGAAGTTGCCTAGCGACACGTGTGACATGCCCCTGAAGTGTTTTCATTGTGTTTGGACGCTTTGGTGGTTTCAATACCCTTCAAACTCGGACATGACGTCAAATCCGTGGTCCAAGTGGGAGTAGGAAGATAATCGAACGCAGGGCAAGACACTGGAGGTGGAGTCTAGACACTGGAGGTCACATATCTGCTGATCAATATCCAGTAGTGTGAGTCTGTCAATCACAGTGATCAGAACTCCAGGAGAATAATGATCCTGATCACGTTTGTTTCTGGTCAGGTTTTCATCAGCGCCCGGTGGAGACATGACTCTTTGTTTTCTCCAGAGCGCCACAGCAGCATAATTAATTGCACCGTTTCCCATTTGCTAATTGCGCCATTAAAACGATGTTCCTGTTAATTTATTCTCCTCTTGAATAAGCACGTCAACAAGTGGGAGAGACATTTACAGTCCTGGTGAAAACACTGGGCTGTCTGTTACTGGGCTTAAAGTGGACCTGTTCTTGGTCCGTGTTTTGTCCATGTTTTGTCCACGTGTGGGCCATGTTTGGCCCGTGTTTGGCCCATGTTTGGTCCATGTTTTGGTCTGTGTTTTGGTCCTTATTTGATCTGTGTTTGGTCTGTGTTTTTGTCAGTGTTTAGTCAGGTATTTGGTCTGTGTTTTGGTCTTTGTTTGGTCCATGTTTGTGCCTTATTTGATCTGTCTTTGGTCTGTTTTTGGTCCGTGTTTGGTCCATGTTTTGGTCCATGTTTTGGTTGGTGTTTTGGTCTGTGTTTGGTCTGTGTTTTAGTCTGTATTTGGTCTGTGGTCTGGTCCGTGTTTTGATCCATGTTTTGCTCTGTATTTGGTCCATGTTTGGTTTGTGTTTTGGTCCGTGTTTGGTCCATGTTTTGTTCAGTGTTTTGACCCATGTTTGGTCTGTGTTTTGGAATGTGGTTAGTAAATGTTTTGGTCTGTGTTTTAGTCCGTATTTTTGTCTGTGTTTTGATCCGTGTTTGGTCCGTGTTTGGTCTGTGTTTGGTCCATGTTTGGTCCGTGTTATGGTCTGTGATTTGATTTGTGTTTGATCTATGTTTTGGTCTGAGTTTAGTCTGTGTTTTGGTTTGTTTTTGTTCCATGTTTGGTCTGTGTTTAGTTTGTGTTTGGTCTGTTTTGGTCCATGTCTGATCTGTGTTTGGTCTGTGTTTTGGTCTGCGTTTTGGTCAGTATTTGTTCTGTGTTTTGGTCAGTGTTTGGTCCATGTTTTAGTCTGTGTTTGGTCTTTATTTTGGTCCGTGTTCGATCCATGTTTTGATCTGTATTTGGTCTGTGGTTGACACGTGTTTTAGTCTGTGTACGGTCCATGTTTTGTCCATATTTTGTCCGTGTTTGGTTTGTGTTTTGGTCTATGTTTGGACCTTATTTAATTTGTGTTTAGTCTGTATTTGTTCCAAGTTTTGGTCAGTATTTGTTCTGTGTTTTGGTCCGTGTTTGTTCCGAATTTTGGTCTGTGTTTGGCCTGTGTTCTGGTCTTTCATTTAGTCATTTTAGACAAATTTTGTGATTTAAAACGTCCAAATAAAAACAAAATGATACATGGTTGTCTTTGATTATAACTAAAGATCACACACATTCATTATGCGGCCGATTTAAAGTCGTTTTTTAGTTTTTCTCATGTCAGCAGAAGCTAAACATTACATATTTCTAAACCATTCTCCGCGTCCATGTTCGTGCCGTAACACGTCCAATCTGGAGGAGCAGTTTGTCCAATCAATGCCTCGTCCGCCGCGTTTACCCGATCTCCATTCATCATAATCGGGTGCACTTTAGCATAGCCCGGCGCGCCCATAAATCACGGCGAATCTGACAGCTCGGGCCTGATCCGCGCCTCATTACGGCCGCGTATCCCTCCTCGCTCGCCGTATAAATAAATAAATGGCCCCGTCGGATCCCAGGGGACGGGGCCATTAGGGGGCGATTCTAAGATGGGCGCTTTGTTTAACGCCGGGTCACAGATGGGCCGGCGCTTTGAGGTTAAGTCGATCCTACGGAAAAGACATTAAGGTCGGATGTGATGTAGCGTTTTGAGCTTTCAGAGCCGGAGTAACAGAAGCTTTATCGAGTAAACACGCGCGGTTTGTTTTTCCCCGCGTGGAGGATTCAGAAAGCAGCACTTTATCTAATGTGGGGTTATCAAAAGTATCGGAAATCAGATTTATACTGAAACTAAAGTGACAAGACGTCCCTAAACATGGAACAAAAACAGATCAAACACTGACTAAGCACAGACCAAACATTGACCAAAACATGGACAAAATACGGACAAAACACAGACCAAATATAGACTAAAACACGGACCAAAACACAGACTAAAACAGACCAAACACAGATCAAAAACAGATCAAAACACTGACCAAAATACAGACTAAAACAATGAGCAAAACACGTACAAAACACAGACCAACCACAGACCAAACACTGACCAAATACAGACTAAAACATGGACCAAAAACAGATCAAAACACAGGCCAAATACTCACCAAACACATACCAAAACAAACACCAAACATGGACCAAACACAGACCAAAACATAGACTGAATATAGACTAAACACAGACTAAAACACAGGACAAACACGGACTAAACTCAGACGAAACATGGACCAAACATGAACTAAAAGACAGCCCAAACTCAGACCAAAACACAGACCCAAAGATGGACCCAATTCAGACCAAACACACCAAAAAATAGACTAAACCACAGACCAAAACAAGATGTAAGGTGCAGATTTGTGGACCTTACATCCCAAACTCAACTTTCAGCAGTGAAGCTCTGAGCTCAGCTGAGCTTTTCAGAATGTTCCTGTGGACCAGGTGCCTTTTTGGGAGCACAAATCTGTGTGAAAAGCTTTTCTCCTCCATGAACTTTAGTAAGTCAAAGTACAGGTCCAAACTCACTGATGAACGTCTTCAAGCTGTACAGAGGATCTCAGATAATGTTTACAGTTAAACAAATCACCGTATTGGAAACGATTTGTGTCCAGACACGTCGTTTCTGTGTCCACAATCAAAGTCCTCCCCATCTACACAGTAACCTGAAAACACCTGAAACACTAGTCACATGACAAGACACCAAGCACGGCTTCTTCCCGGTCCAACTCAGAAGCGGAGCTCCATGTACGGCTTGTGTTGCCACACCTGCTGGATATTCATATTGGAGATGAGTTGCAGATTCTGTCTCCATGTATGTCGTAGTTGTTCTGCAAAATGCGTCAGTGAGCTGCACTAACTGCAGCGTGAGAGAGAGCAGAGACATCCACAGTTGTTCCTTGTTTTCCAGACCTACTAGCTAGTAGTTGTAGCTCCACTGTTTCCCGTTTGTCTCTGGTTTGTTTAATCACGTTCTCCTCAGGGTCACATAGACCTGAAGAAACTTTTTTTTTCCTTCCCGTTCTCTCGGGGCGGGTCAGTCAGACCAAAAAATGTATTTTCTTGCCTGGCAAGAAAGTAAATGAAAATAAATTTTTGGGTCTGACTGACCCGCCCCAAGAGAGCAGGAAGGAAAAAGAGAGTTTCTTCAGGTCAATGTGACCCTGAGGAGAGCGTGAGGGTTAAAGTGTTTTTCAACAACAGCGTCACATGACCAATGTCACAAACTCAGCGAATCAGGAAGCGTCAAGTCACAGTCACGTGTCCAATAATGGCGCGACTAGAGCTCCTACATCAGAGTATCAGTGTTTTCAGGCGTCGGATCAGATCAGTACGAACATGAATTCGTGGGAGCTGGAGACACCAGATCGTTCCGTCTCTGGAGCCGTTTTCTATCAGATTAGTGTGAACGAACACTGCATCCACAATGAAAACGACTCTAGTGGATAAACTAGTGTGGACGGGGCTTCAGTTGTTTCTTCCTTCAAGTCAAATACGTTTCAGCAAGAGGAAGGTAAAAGAAGTAGAAGAAGTAGTAGTAATTTAAACTCATATTCTGTAGAAATGTTCAAGTTCTGAACAGTTTTTTTTTTTTTTTTTAAATACCTGAAAGCTCATTTTGTCAAACAGCCGACAGGATGCGGCCCAGCCTCACCCAGACTCTGCCTCCAGTGGCCTCCTGGTGATTTGAGTGAGACCCCTGGTGTATATCAGAATATTATAGATGAAATTGTGCAGTGACTGGAGGGACTGGAGCTCTGGCAGAAAAGCAGCAGCAGCAGACCACAGGAGCCGCTGGGTCGGGTTTATAAATTTGCCTCCATCAAATTGAAAATGACTGCTGGACGTGAGCCCAAAAGTCTGGATTTGAAAAGAGTCCAGACGACTTTGAAATCTTTACTATCCTGATCCACAGTTTGGCACTTCAAGATGAACTATAAAAATAAAAAAAAATGCAAAATACACATTTCTCTTAAAGGTTTATTGTATAACTTTTCCTGTCAGAGGGTTTGTCAAACGCTTTTCTCCATGGAGTTGTTGTTTATTTTGCCTTGTCTGGAATGTTTCACAGTGTGACTTTAAATCTTTCTATCCTCATGGAGACAAAAACAGACCAAGTTACAGGTCAGATCTGTGGAGAGGCGACCCCACTCAGTCTGAATGTCTGTTTTTCTAGATATTTTTGAACAATAAAACCACCTGGAATAGAATAAATGCAAAGTGGAGAATTTGTGTGTCCTTCGTTCATTCGTTTTTCTAAATAAAACCAAAAATAATGAAGAAAATTGTTGTTTTTTCATTTTCTTATTTGTCTCCAAAATCAAAATGAAAAAACATAATGATTCTTTTTTTTCAGTTTTTGATTTTGTGTTTAAATGGAAAATGAAAAAAAACAACAAAACAAAAACGGATAACAGCCATGACTTAAACTGCGATGCCGGACTGAACCAGGACTGAATCAGGACTAAACCAGGACTAAACTGTTTTCAGTCCTGGTCTGGTCCCAGTCTCCGTCCTGGTCTCAGTCCTGGTCTGGTCTCAGTCCCAGTCTGGTCATAGTCTGGTCCTGGTCTCAATAACGGCCTTGTCCTGATCTGGTCCCAGTCTCAGTCCCAGTCTCAGTCCTGGTCTCAATCCTGGTCTGATTCTAGTCTGGTCCCGCACCTGGTTCAGTTCTGGTTCAGTCCGTTATCTGTTTTTTCCATTTTTCATTTAAACACAGAATCAAAAACTGAAAAAACAAACCCTTATCTGTTTTTTCATTTTGGTTTTGGAGACAAATAATGAAGAAAATAGTTGTTGTTTTTTTCATTTTCTTATTTTTGGTTTTATTTTTGTTTTTTATTTATTGTGGATCTGTTTAATGTTACACTGTGGAACATTCCGGGCAGAGCAGTGATATCTCCAGAAACAGAAACAAGCAGGTGACCGACTCCCCAACAAAAAAAGTGACATAGTGCATCTTTAAAACAGTATGAATGAGCTTTAATCTCCAGACGACGCTTCAGTCTTCCTCTGTTTTCACCTCCTCTGGTTCAGACTTTGATTTTTTTTTTTTTCCTTATTTTATCACGGTGTTTATGAGCAGCGTTTCTTTTTCTGTTTCTGTTTCTGTTTCTGTCCTGCAGCTTTGTCCTCCTCCACATGTGGACCGAGCTCTGTGATTAGTGGAAGTGCTACACCACACACTCACACCAGGAGAGACGCACCGCAGGGTCTGGTGGACTAAACCAGGACTGAACCAGGACTAAACCAGGACTAAACCAGGACTAAACCAGGACTGAACCAGGACTGAACCAGGACTAAACCAGGACTAAACCAGGACTGAACCAGGACTGAACCAGGACTAAACCAGGACTGAACCAGGACTAAACCAGGTCTAAACCAGGACTAAACCAGGACTAAACCAGGACTAAACCAGGACTAAACCAGGACTAAACCAGGACTAAACCAGGACTAAACCAGACTAAACCAGGTCTAAACCAGGGTTCAACCAGGAGAGACTGAACCCAGGGTGACTAAACCAGGACTGAACCAGGACTAAATCAGTACTAAACCAAAACTAAACCAGGTCTAAACCAGGACTAAACCAGGACTGAACCAGGACTAAATCAGTACTAAACCAAAACTAAACCAGGTCTAAACCAGGAACTAAACCAGGACTAAACCAGGTCTAAACCAGGACTAAAACCAGGACTAAACCAGGACTGAACCAGGACTAAATCAGTAAACCAAAACTAAACCAGGTCTAAACCAGGACTAAACCAGGATTAAACCAGGTCTAAACCAGGTTAAACCAGGTCTAAACCAGGACTGAACTGAGAACTAAACCAGGACTAAACCAAAAACCCAAACCAGGTGAACCAGGACTAAACCAGGTCTAAACCAGGACTAAACAGGACTAAACCAGGACTAAACCAGGACTAAACCAGGGAACTAAACCAGGACTAAACCAGGGACTAAACCAGGAACTAAACCAGGACTAAACCAGGACTAAACCAGGTCTAAACCAGGCGTTCACACCAGGAGAGATGCACCGCGGCGTTCGGCGGACGGCGTTTGCTCGGCTCAGACAATAGAAGTGAACAAAACACATTAACTGTCCTGGTTTTATTAGAAGGAGATTTGAGGAGAACAGAGCTGAGAACAGGAACCAAAACTGTACTCAAGTACGAGTAACGTTACTTTATATTAATATTACACGAGTAGTTGTCCAAGACATGACACAAGTAAGAACGTATTTGAGGAAACTAGACGTAAGAGTAGAAGTAGAAGTAGAAGTAAGAGTATTTGTTAGACAAAACATCTGATTTATAAATAGAAGTGAATCTAATTTAAAGGACATGACATCATGTGTTCAAATCATTTCATATTGTCACATGAAGCTTTTGTCACTTTGACTCAAAGTGGGAAGTCGAACGTTTACTGACTCACTGTTACTTCAGTAATAATATGACTCAAATATAGACATGTAACGGTACAAAAATCAAGATTCAGTATGTACCTCGGTTTTGAGGTCACAGTTCGGTTCATTTTCGGTACCAAAACCGTTGTTTATTTGTGTTTTTATTAAACCAACAGTTTGTTTTAACACTATACAAACGGGAAAATAAAATAAATGCAAAACGTTGTTTGGTAAAACTACTACTGTTACGACCCAAAAAATTTGAGTCCCAACATATTTAGGAAAGGACACGGAAACCAAAGTAGAATTTTAGAGTTCTTTTATTTTTGTTTGTGCAAAGATGTTTAAACCCAAAAAAGAAACCCGACCCGTGCCCAAACCAAAAGTAACAACAGAAAGGTGGACCTGATGAGCCAAAAAGAACAAAAGGGTGCGACACCGGGTCAACCCTGTACAGGGCCGTAGGAGCCGGTGCCAGCGCCCGTAACTAAAGACAAAAAAACCCAACAACCTAAACCCAACAGAAAAGCGAAAACAGGACAGCCGGTCCCACCAGGTCAAACAAAAGGCTAACGGCTAACAAAAGCTCCCAAACGATGGAGCAGGGGAGCCAGCAGGGCGGCTCCCAGCGCGAGGCGTGCACGCTCCGGTACCTGCGGCGGCGGCGGACGAGGAGGAGGAGAGAGCGAGAGAGAGCGAGGCGGCGCTGGGCTCGCGCATTTAAGGCCTCCTGCCGGAAATGAGCCCAAAAAACTACAAAAACATAATTAACTTACAAGAACAAAACTAGGCAGAAATGCTACAAAAAATATACACAATAAAAAGAAAACAGGGAAAAACCAAAAAGTGCCCAAACGTAACAACTACGAATAAAATATTCTCAAATAAGCAACAAATGTATGAAATATTATAAAAAATAAATTCCTTGTAAACATTAAACAAAACTTTTCAAAAAGTAAAGTGCAGCGCTAACAGTTCCAACATGAACTTTTATTCAATCTTCAGATTTTAGAACAGAAAAAACAACTTGTCCACATGGTCTGCTGCGAGTGCAGATCTGCTGGAGGGGGGCGGAGTTTCTGTGCCAGAGAAAAGTGAAAGTGAGGACCGTGACGTGAGAATTCGTGCGGTTTGGAGGGACGGCATTCGGCTCAGCTCCTATAAAGTGCTGCGGGAAACACTGACGTCCCAATCACGGACGAGTTCCCACGTGAATATTTGTTGTGATGACTGGCGGATCAAATAAGGCAGACAAAAATGTTCAAAATTAACAGAATTTATTAATAGCAAAAATGTGCAGGTTGCTGGAAGCTGAGTCGGAGGCGAAGTGCAAAAAAACAGGGTCTGAGGAAAAACAAGAAAAAAGCGAACTAGAAACAGGCAAAAAACTTGAGAAACAAACTGGAACCAAAAGTTGTACCACGTGGGATAAACTGTGGATGTTTGAACCCGTCCTAAAGGTTGTATGGAGGATTTTTGTGGTTTCAAGGTCAGTGTAGATTATAGATGCCAGTTGTTTATGTGCCCAAAAAAAGAGAATAAAAATTCATCAACTTGGAGTGGTGGGGCATTTGCCAATAGATAAGAACTGCCCGTTACTGTGAGCTGACAGGCTGTCAATCAAATCTCCCTACGTTTTTCAAGTGTAAACTGACTTGCCTGCGCCGCCGGAGTGGTTTACTACGACTGTAAAGTCCACAGAACAAGAACAAAGACCTGTTTACTCACCAAACCAAATTCTTATTTTTTTGACTTATATCTCCTCCAGTTCGCACAAATTTGTTAAATTTACAAGAAAGGACATTTGCCACAAAAAAAGTGTTTTTGAAGTGCTGAAAGAAGAAACAAGGGGAAAACACGAAGCAAACTAAGGTGATTCTAATTCCTTCTAGTGGCGCACTGAAGCAGAAAGGGTCTAAACTGACCCTGGTCCACAAATTACTCCTGGACAGGAAACTTCTGCTTATTATGAAAACGTACTTTATTTCCAAGAGCTAAAAACTTTTCAGGACACGAAAGTGATATCCTATGTCTGAAAACGTAATTTTCAAGGCAAAGAAAGAGTCCCTTTGCCGTTTGTAGCTAGTTCATTCGTACGGAATCTCCGCGCAACTTTCTCCAACCCTGAGCTTCTCCTCTCTCCCTCTGCCAACTTCCCCCTTCACTTCTCCGTCTTGCCTAACCAACACTGTAGTTAGTTGTTTACAAGTCATGTGAACCGGCTTAAACAAACCTTTTTGGTAAGGAGGAGGAGGGAGGAGGTTTCTACAGGACTGTAGGGGAATGGGGGATCAATTCAACACAAGACATTAAAAAGGAACAAACAGTCGGGATTTCTATTGAAAATCCTCTATACAACCTTTAAATACTGCAGAGGAGTAGGTTGATTGTTGCATGAGCAGGTGAGTGGTGTTGGAACCAGAGGTGAGGTGGTGCCAGATTCCCCGACCGCCGAATACATTTACATTTACACCCTACTCAAGAAGGAGTAACAATTTGCTGCTAGAAAAGTACAATTTCTTTAAAAAGTTACTCAAGTAAAAGTAGTAGGACCAATGCAGCGTCAGGTCACATGTCTGAGTAAGATCGTCACGTTGAGTTGTCGGTTCCAAAGACTAAAACCTGTTGGAAATAAACACAGAAGGAAATCAAAACAGTCGTTGGTCCGCGGCCCTCGCGCTCTCACTCTTGGCTCTCAGATCCTCCACTTACTCAAATGAAACTTTCTTTTAGCTGTCACCCTGAAATGCCACAGACACTTTTTACGGCTTTGCAATAGTCCAGACAGGCACTGCTTTATTTCTTCACTCGTCTGACAGCCTTATGAAGATGAACTCAGGCTTAGGCTACGCTCAGACTGCAGGGATTAAAGCTCAATTTGGATTTTTTCGCGAGGTCGTTCACGTTTCCAATTAAATGTGACTTGTACGTGATCTCCAGTGTGAAATTCAAACGCGTTAAAAGTGTCCACGCATGAGGCACTGGAGGAAGTCGTCTAAACATGGACACGAGCATTGAGCACCTGGAGATTTTAAAGTTGCTCTCGTTCCGGAGCCAGAACATGTACAGATGATTTGTTTTAATGAGGAGATTGAGAAGGAGAAGGACGAGGTTTTTGGGGTTCATCGCGTTTTGTGGGGCAGTGGCAGCGACGTCCCTAGAAAGAAGGAAAATGTAGGTGCAGAGTCGTAGATAAGTTCAAACACAATTTTCGTCTGATGAGAAGAACGTTTGTGTACATTTGTGAGCGTCTACTTGTTCCACTCTCACGGGAGGAAAAGCGTCTTCAGCGGCTGATTTTAGTGAACAAACGTGTTGGCGTTGGGCTGTATTGTCTCACAGCAGGAGCTTGTTACCGTGTTGTTGTGACGTGTAGTTGGGATGAATGTGACCCGACCGTTCAGACTGAAGTCACATGTCAAAAGATCAGATATGTGTCGGTTTTAGGAGCACATATCCAAGTGTCACATTTGAAAGAAATCATCATTAAAAGATCAGATACAGTAACATTGGGGCCAAAAAATCAGATCAGGCTGCAGTCTGAACGTAGACTTGGACTTAAACAAATTTTATTGATCCACAAGGGAAATTATTTAGACACAGCAGCTCACACATCATCTCATCAGACAAGAAAGTATTTAGGGAAAGCCTAAAGTTCAGCACTTGCAGCCAATTACGAATCGGTGCTAGTGCAGCTTCTGCAGCTTCTGCAGCTCAGGGAGTGAATTCTGAAGGTGTTTTCACATGAGACGTGGCCTGTCCACATACTGAGATGTAAGTAAGTCCATCCATTTTGTTCCGCTTATCTGAGGCTGTGTCGTGGGGGCAGCAGTCTAAGCAGGAACTCCCAGACTTCCCTCACCCCAGACACTTCCTCCAGCTCCTCCAGGAGGACCCGAGGTCCCTCCAGCGTGTCCTGGGTCTTCCCCGGGCCTCCTCCCGGTGGGACATGACCGGAACATCTCCTGAAGGAGACGTCCAGGAGGGAGATGTCCTCCCCTCATCAACTGCTCCTCTCGAGGTGGAGGAGCAGCGGCTCTACTCCAAGCTCCTCCCGTGTGACCGAGCTCCTCACCCTGTCTCTAAGGGAGCGTCCAGACACCCTGCGGAGGAAACTCATTTCAAGCGCTTGTATCGGTGATCTCGTCCTTTCGATCGTTAACGTCATTGTAAGTAAGTCATTATGTCATTATAGGTTTAAGTGGAAACAGTAAACAATAAATCTACTTTGATTCACTACTAAACTGAGTTTCTAGCCTGATTCATCAGCCGGTTTCACTTCGTAGAAACCGTCTGTCCTCGCAGCGTTAGGAATCGTTCACTCGATAGGGGGCGAGTACATTTTTTATTTAACCAATCGCTGCTGTTTGGTCATGACGTTTTTAATGCGCCAAATCCCGTAGGAAGAAGGACAATAAAGTCTTTCTCTTTGATAAAATTCACCAAACATTCTCTTTGTTCCGGCTTTAAATCCTCGATCTCAGGAATCGTTGCCAACGCAGAATGTCTGTCTTCGTCTACATCCGTCTCAACGCTTTGTTTACTGTTGTGCTGTTCCACAAAAGGGACACAGACAGACGCCACGAGTTTGACGTCACGGCTTCACAGCTCTTCTCTGATTGGCCGGTGTGCGGTCTACAACTTCCGGGGTTCTTGCAAATCGTCTGGTGCATTCTGATTCCTGACCTAGACACTGGAGAGAAATGAAATTGAGCGGAGGCACTAGTTGACGCCAGACTGGTGTTTTAACAGAATTACCTACTGTTCCTAGTCATTTTTAAGACATTTTAAATTGTATTTGTATACATTTCAGGCTTATTTTCAATTAATCTTTAGTATTTGCACTAATAATATCACTTGGCAGAAATGTATGTGTATTTGGCCGCACTCTTTCCACGGTTTGTTTTCCTGTGCCTCGTTTGACTCTGGCCTCTGTGGTATGTTTGGCATGTTTCATGACGTCGAACATCAGAACTAAAGCGTCGCTCTGGAACTCGCTGGATCATTTAGTCGCTGTTCTTTGTCAGGTTGAGCAGGGGGAGCTTTAAGTCTCTCTTTCACCTTTAACCGGAACGACATGCCTCCAGTTTACATTTGTCTTGTACGTCCAGAGGGAATGAAGACAGCTGGATATAGAAATGTACTGGTGATACGTGAGAATACTCCCAGGGACCAGTCAGTCACTATAATTACAAATGGGAGCTTAATAGGGATGGGACACGATCTCTTGCCTCGAGACAAAACGGTCTTGTGAGATTTTATCCACTTTGGCACGAGCATGAAAGGGTTACGCGCCTCATTCAAGCTCTGGAAAGTTACGTGTCTTTGAGCAACTGTATCTCACATATTCAGACAGAGAAGAGTTCGGTCAAGTGGTAACGGAGGGAAACAGGGGCAGATTTTTGACATTCAAATGTCTCTTATTCAGAAACTAGAGGAACTATTGAAATAAGTAAAGTATCAGAATGTAGGAAAGAGTTACACTCCAACAGGGTCAAGTTAAACCTGTGATATTCTTTCAAGTTGTTCACAAAAAATTAAAAAAACTCATGTCGGTAACGGAGGGAATGAAATATGCAGCACTTTTTGGGCAATAAATCCAAACAGTGATAACTCTTGGTTCTCACTTACATATCCTTAACAAACTGGTTTGAATATTTGCTTCATATAGTTTTCTACCATATGGTACAAGATTAGGTTGAAAAACCTCTTACTTTTTGACTCATGAAATTTTTTATTAAGAAAGGTCATGGTAACGGAGGGAAAAGTAACGGAGGGAAAATTGTGCAAACAAGTAGAAGGTGCAGGATTTTACATCATTTGTCAGTTTTTTTCTTCTGAATACTTTAATATTACTTCAAAATGAAAGGAAACTATCTCTATAAAATATGTCAGTCCTTCCAAGCAAATTTTTATCATTTTAAATACTTTTTAAAAAAAAAAATCCTGTCCCTTCATCAACAGTTCAAAGATGGAATAACACAAGATATGATGAAATACATCCATTTATTTACATGATTTGCAGGTCTTTGAAATTTGGGAAATAATTTTGTTCCATGTTTCATACATGGTCTGTTTAAAACGTATGGAACTTTAGAACCAAAAATGGTACAGAAAAAAGGTCAACAGTTTCATAAACTAGAGTACATATGTATCTGTTCAATACATTTTTATATCAGATGCATTAACTTGAAGTTTTGGCCTTGTTGTTTACTTCTGCTTGACCGGGACCAGATCACTGTAAACTCTGTGTCAGTTTTTATTTCGTAATGATAGGACCAATACTGACGCAAATAATAAGTGCTAAAGTAAAGTTATTAGGTTCTTTTTTCAGACGAAGAGTTTGTTTTCACACCTGACAGTTTGTTCTGTTCCCTGTGCTCTTCCTCAGAGTCTCGGGATGTTGCTGTGTCGTGTCGTTCAGTTGATTTAAACAGGTTTTGGTGCCGTCTTTCTACCGGTGGAGGCAGGACGACAGCGCCACCTGCAGGCCCACTTCCTCAGGACAGTATCCCGGGTGTGTGAGAGTAAAAAAGCCCCTGGTCTCGGTTTATCGTCCCGTGGGCACGTTTCTATATTTCGATTGCCTCTTTAATCCAGAGACGATGTTTGTTTTCCTCTGTCCCAGTGATGTTTGCTCCATCCTGGTTCATAATGTGGTTCTGTCTTTTACTGTGTCAGAAACGACTGATTTGAGTTGTTCCAGACCAGGACTGAGACCGGGACCAGAGCAGGACTGAGACCGGGACCAGAGCGGGACTGAGACCGGGACCAGAGCAGGACTGAGACCGGGACTGAGACCGGGACCAGACTGGGACTGAGAGACCGAAACCAGACCGGGACCAGGACAAGGACTGAGACTGGGACCAGACCAGGACTGAGACCGGGACCGGGACTGAGACCGGGACCAGAGGACTGAGACCAGACCAGAGAGGACTGAGACGGGACAGACCGGACCAGAGGACTGAGAGACCAGACAGGACAGACAGACCAGGACCAGACTGAGACCAGACTGAGACCAGGACTAAGACCAGACAGAGAGACCAGGGACTGAGAGACCAGGACCAGACCAGGACTAAGATCGGGACTGAGACTGGGACTGAGAGACCGGGACAGGACAAGGACTGAGACTGGGACCAGGACCAGGACTGAGATCGGGACCAGACCGGGGCCTGAGAGACCAGGACTGAGGCCAAGACCAGACCAGGACTGAGACCAGGACTGAGAGACCGGGACCAGACCAGGACTAAGATCGGGACTGAGACTGGGACTGAGAGACCGGACCAGACCGGACAGGGACTGAGACCGGGACTGAGGCCAAGACCAGACCTGAGACTGGGACTGAGAAACCGGGACCAGACCAAGACTAAGATCGGGACTGAGACTAGGACTGAGAGACTGGACAGGACCAGACTGAGACCAGGACTGAGACTAGGACCAGACCGCGACTGAGAGACCGGGACCAGACCAGGACTAAGATCGGGACTGAGACTGGGACTGAGAGACCGGGACAGGACTAGGACTGAGACTGGGACCAGGACCAGGACTGAGATCGGGACCAGACCGGGACTGAGAGACCAGGACTGAGGCCAAGACCAGACCAGGACTGAGACTGGGACTGAGAGACCGGGACCAGACCAAGACTAAGATCGGGACTGAGACTAGGACTGAGAGACTGGGACAGGACCAGGACTGAGACCGGGACTGAGACTAGGACCAGACCGCGACTGAGAGACCGGGACCAGACCGGGACTGAGATCGGGACCAGACTAGGAACGGTCCCAGAATCATTATCCGTTATCCGATTTTTCATTTTGATTTTGGAGACAAATAATGAAGAAAATTGTTGTTATTTTTTTTCATTTTCTTTTCATTTTTGGTTTTATTTTGAAAAACGAACAAACGAATGACACACGGAATGACACAAAATACATAAAACACATATTTTAGTTTACGAAAAGACCAAATTTACACAGATGAGCTGCAGGTGAATGTGTGGAAAAATCGTTTGTTTGACCACAGCTGGAGACAGAACCGCCCAGTGAAAGACCTGCCCCCAGACAAAGTCCACACACTTTAATCAGATTCATTATGTAAGTTTAGCTTTGACTCCGGCCTCACACTGCGAAACAAACTCTCTGATGGCAAACACAATCTCTCGTTTGATTAATAAAACCGCACCCCTCCTGTGCGTCTGCAGCTGAGTCCGGGCGTCTTCTGCTTGAATTTCGTTTGCACATCATAAAACCACTAAAGAGGAAAGAGAGGAGGAGGAGGAAGGTTCTGGATCAGGGGTCGGCAACCTGCGGCTCTTTCATCCTCCTGCTGCAGCTCCCCGTGACTTTGGATAAGAAGTAATGATGTTTAATTACAGCGTGTTTTTATTATAGTTTGTTCGTTTTTCATTGAGTGCGTATACATGCACATCAGTAACCCGGTTATTAGCCATACCCCGGTTCTGTCAGTATTCGTGTTACTGTGTTTACATGCGCACTGAGACACCGGGACACTCATATCCGCGTGTACATGATCAAATGGAGTATCCCGGTTTCTTGACATAATCTTACAAATGCGCAGGCGCAAAAATTAACTTAAATCAATTTCATAAACCAGGAAAAATACAAACCGTGAGCTCCTTTAGCATAAGAAGCTAAGGAGCTACGAGATCTCCCACAATCCACTGTGCAGATTCTTCATTAAAATCTTCTGCATAAATAAACTCAACTTTACAACATATAAACCATAAACACTATAGACACATCAGCCCGTTTGATCAGATCATTCAGCTGTGATCACATTTGTTTACGTTTTACAGAAACGAAACTTAAGACCGTTTGGCTAATTAGCATAAACTGTTAGCGGCGATAAAAACAACTCGCTCCTTGTGCCGCTGATGTGATCAGTTTCTTTTGGACTAAATGACACGACTCTGTGGATTATGTGTGTTGTTTTTGTGACAGAAGAGGCACTAATGATGGTGAGTCTGTTCTGTGTGTGTGTTGTATAGGAGATAGTTCATGTTTTAGCTTTTCAGCGTCACACAAGTGCAGATTGTACGTGTGCAGGTTTAGCGCAGCTCTTAATTTTACAGTGATTTCACTCGTTTGGTCACTTTATTTATGTTGGTCAATTTATTTATGTGACTACTGTTGTTGTGTGAAAGGCTGGAAAGTGTCTTTTGGACGCATGCACTCAACTTTATGTTGCAGTAACCGGGGTACTGCGTTTACATGCCACAAGTAACCCGGTTATTATCAGAATAAACCAGCTACAGTAACTCGGTTTCTAATAACCGGGATACTGAAACCGGGTTACTGCGTTTACATGCACCATCAAGAAACCGGGATACTCAAAAAACCCGATCATAACCGGGTTACTGATGTGCATGTAAACACACTCAATGTAACTCTAAATTTGTACATAATTGTAATCTTGTAACATTCAAATAAAACTTTTTAAAATATTTCTGTTGATTAAAAAGTGCGTCAAAGTCACCGATCTGCAACACCGCCACAGATCTGGGAGACCGGATTTACCAGATCCTACACAATCCGTGTGTCATTCATTAATTCGTTTTTCAATATAAAACCAAAAATAAGAAAATGAAAAAACAACAGTTTCCTGTCACGTGGAAACAGAGGCAGGACCCAAAACGCAGGACTGCTTCAAAATATTTAATGACAAATCAAAAAAATCCAAAACTCAAGACTAAATTGCCATGACAAGAGACACGGAGAAACTCGGACAGAGACAATGGACCAACAAAGGGCAGAGGAGAACACAGGGTATAAGAGCCACAGACACAGGTGAAACACATGAGGGCGGAAAACAATCAAGACGGGAAGAAAAACTCAAAACTACAAGCAGACAGGACAAATGTCAAAATAAAACACTAAAGGCAAACTACAGGAATAAGATATCAAAATAAGCAAAAACAACGACTACAAAACATGAACCATGACAGTTTCCTTCATTATTTGTCTCCAAAACCAAAATGAAAAAACAAATAACGATAATTTTTTTCAGTTTTCGATTTGGTGTTTAAATGAAAAATGAAAAAAAAAAAAAAACAGATAACGGCCGTTTCCATGACTGTGATGCTGAAATTTTGCGCTGCAAACAGACTGAACCTGGACTGATCCAGGTCTGGGACCAGAGCGGGACTGAGACCGAGACCAGGCTGGGACCAGACCGGGACCAGAGTGGGACTGAGACCGAGACCAGACCAGGACCAGACCGGGACCAGACCGGAGGTTCAGAGTCCACGGCAGGGCCGGAGCTCGAAGCTGAGGCTCGAACCCTGTGGAGGCTCAAACCTGTGGAGGCTCGGAGTCAAAGCTCGGAGTCCACCCTGGTCCCGCTCTGTCCCGCTCTGGTCCCGCTCTGGTCCCGTCTGGTCCCGTCTGGTCCCGGTCTGGTCCGGTCTGGTCCCGGTCTGGTCCCGCTCTGGTCCCGCTCTGGTCCCGGTCTGGTCCCGGACCTGGATCAGTCCTGGTTCAGTCCTGGTTCAGTCCATATACGGTGCAAAAGTCCGGCATTGCAGTCACAGAAGTCACGTAAACGGGAAACAGTCGTTATCCATTTTTTCCATTCTTCATTTAAACACAAAATTGAAAACTGAAAAAACGAATCATTATCATTTTTTTCATTTTGATTTTGGAGACAAATAATGAAGAAAACTGTTGTTTTTTCGTTTTCTTATTTTTGGTTTTAAATTGAAAAATGAATGAACGAATGACACACGGATTCTACACCAGCAGCACGATTTATTGAGCTTTTCGACTCCTGGTAGGTAAATGATGGACAAATCCGAGGAAAAAGTTTCTGAAGAAAAGAGAAGGTTTAGCGCTTCGTGGGCAGATTCATTTTCTATCACGGCTGATGGAACTGAAACACACGATAAAATGATGACAGAACTCAGACACAGACGGGGTTTTACCCGTTCAATTCATTCACTCCAGAACATCACTCTCTCTCCAGAAAGTTCTCAGTCCACATTCTGGGCCGTCCACACAGTGCCAGATCAGATCTTTACTCCGATGAATCTGTGGGAGCTGGCGACACCAGATCGTTCCGTCTCTGGAGCTGTTTTCAGTCAGATTAGTGTGAATGAACACTGCATCCACAACCAAAACCACGAATATGTGCGAGTGTGGACGGGGCCTAAACTAGAAATGCAGAGCTCTGATCTTTTGAACACTTACGAGTCTCAAAGCGAGTGTTTTTTACGGTTTTACTAAACAGGAAACAGCTGATGCGATCAAACTCACAGCTTTATATCCTGTGGTCCGCAGACAGATCCCTCTGCAGTTTTTGCGATGGGAGATTTTAAGTCTCATAAGATTCTCCTCATGTCTGTGGAGTTTGCTTTTTGTTGGACGTTTAAAAATGGTTTAATCCTACAGTGTTTGACGGCCTTTAGATTTCGTTTTTGATTAGAAAGCTGCAAATGTACCTTGTTTGCACTGCCAAAAATTACTCGGAGCAGTGGATCGTACATAATTCTAAAACACAACAATTTAGTAACAGTTTAGTTTAAGCTCATTTGTGGATTTCGTTTATAGTGCGGTGTGTGGTTCTGGTTGAGATCGATGAGCAGAAGAACCACAGAATCTGTCCAAATGATGCACTAGACGAGCTCTTTCTCTGCACAGAAATCATCTCTGCTTTTAAAGTTCAGAGCGCTCAGCCTCCTCGCTCTCTCCTCTCCTCCCTCTCCAAACCCAAGGCAGGAGCTTATGTTTTTATGGACGCACAGGTGGACTTGGCCGCACTATATCCATTCCCTTTTAGCGCCTCGGAGCCTGTGAGACTGTTTAATGGAGCCGTGTCACAGGGGAGTTATAGCAGTGAATGGGCCCTCATCAACCTGTCAGAGCCCCACTGCGCAGATATGAGAAGGAGTCTGGAGAACTATTACTAAGTTTCTGATCACATCACCACCATCAGCACAGGCCAGTGATATTTAAAGACTCATATTACACAAAACGTTAAACTTTTGTGGCCTTTTAACCATGTTACACTGTCGTCCCCTCGTCAAAAAACATACCTGGAGATGTATTTTTTCTGTAGCTCACTCTGACAGATCATACTTCCATCCAGTTCCTGTCTTCCATTGAGTGCGTTTACATGCACATCAATAACCCGGTTATGATCGGGTTTTTTGAGTATCCCGGTTTCTTGATGGTGCATGTAAACGCAGTAACCCGGTTATGGCAGTATCCCGGTTATTAGAAACTGGGTTACTGTAGCTGGTTTATTCCGATAGTAACCGGGTTACTTGTGGCATGTAAACGCAGTACCCCGGTTACTGCAACATAAAGTTGAGTGCGCATGCGTCCAAAAGACACTTTCCAGCCTTTCACCACAACAGTAGTGACATAAATAAATTGACCAACATAAATAAAGTGACCAAACGAGTGAAATGACTGTAAAATAAAGAGCTGCGCTAAACCTGCACACGTACAATCTGCACTTGTGTGACGCTGAAAAGCTAAAACATGAACTATCTCCTGTACAACACACACACAGAACACACTTACCATCATTAGCGCCTCTTCTGTCACAGAAATAACACACATAATCCACAGAGTCGTGTCATTTAGTCCAAAAGAAACTGATCACATCAGCGGCACAAGGAGCGAGTTGTTTTTATCGCCGCTAACAGTTTATGCTAATTAGCCAAACGGTCTTAAGTTTCGTTTCTGTAAAACGTAAACAAATGTGATCACAGCTGAATGATCTGATCAAACGGGCTGATGTGTCTATAGTGTTTATGGTTTATATGTTGTAAAGTTGAGTTTATTTATGCAGAAGATTTTAATGAAGAATCTGCACAGTGGATTGTGGGAGATCTCGTAGCTCCTTAGCTTCTTATGCTAAAGGAGCTCACATTTTTCCTGGTTTGTAAGTTAATTTTTGCGCCTGCATTTGTAAGATTATGTCAAGAAACCGGGATACTCCATTTGATCATCATGCGGATATGACCGGGCATTAACGCAGTAACACGAATACTGACATAACCGGGATATGGCTAATAACTGGGTTATTGATGTGCATGTGTAAGTTCCTATGTTCCCATGAAAGTACCCATCTGTGGATGTAGTGTTCCTCTGGATGTAACGTTCCTCTGGATGTAATGTTCCTCTGGAAATAATCATCCCACAGAAATAGTCTTAGCATGGAAGAAGTCTGGCCTCCATCCTGCCTCCAGCCTGTCGATGAAATCTTCTTACAGAAGTTCCTGTCCTCCTGCAGTAGTCCTCTTCCTACAGAAAAACCTTCATATGGACGTAGCTTTATTAAAAAGGTGGTTCTTCCACAAATGTCCCTGTCGAAGTTCCCTTCCCTTCCAACTTACCAAGGAAAACTCACTGGAAGTAGCTTTCCTACAGAAGTAGTATTTCCACAAAAGATAAAACCTTCCCATGGAACTTTGCTTTTTTACAGAGGTTCTTCCTACAGAAGACGTCTTCCCATGGAATTTTCTGTCTTCCTACTGAAGCGTTTACCAGGTTTAATTAATAGTCAGGGTCTTGCATCATGCTCAAATAACTAAAAGCAACTCTGCTGCCTCTTGGGGAACTCATTTTGGTCCCTGAGATGAAACTCTCTTTCCTGAGAGAGAATCTACAGTGAAACAGTTCCTTTAACAGAACATTTTCCAAGAGCCCCAGTGTCTGTGTCTCTCACTTAAAGCAGAGATGTGTGGAAGCCAGAGGAGTTACCCACACGCTCCAGTCTCTCTCCTCCAGGTCCGTTCTGGCATTGAAGTCAAACATGACTTGTGACGTTTTTTTGTTTTTGTTTGTTTGTTTGTTTTTAGCTCCATACACCTTCACCGGAATCATCTGGATAATGTCAGTGTCTACTGAACTAAAGGTAAAAGGAGCTGTTCACTTGAAAACTACAGCTTCATGACATTACAAGATGGAACAGAGCATTTTGAGCTTCAGAGATTTAGACTAATAATACTGGAAAGCTCTCAAAAGTCAAGTGTGTGCAATAGAGGACCTTTAAATCCCAGGAAGAAAATGTGAGAAAATGTGCCAAATTAGACAGATTTATGCAACAGTGACAATAATTATATAAGAATAAGCAACGTGATTAATCCCAATGAATCACATTTGTAAAGTGTGATTAATTCAAAGATTTATTGTCATTTTCACAAGTTACAAAATGACATTTAGAGCATTGAAACAGCAGTGTAGAAGTACAAACAGCATCAGTGCAGTTCATAAAGTGTAAATACATACACACTGAGGTACTTCTAGCAGTAAAAACAACAGGACATAAAGGCAGAGGGAGACACAGCAGGATAAGGTGTAGAAGAGTGTGTTTGTTGCATCAGTGCAGAGTTCAGTTCACATTTCTTTGCCGTAGTGCAGCTGGAGAACCTGCACACTCCCCCAGAGGGAGCACTGAGTGAAAACGATGTAATACATATGCCACACTTAGTATGTGGTGATGTTAACAATGATAATAATATTTAATTATGCAAATCTCATCACCGGATTTTTAATCTTTAAGGTAATTTAGCCGATTTTAGATGTATCCCAGAAATATAACTACGCTGAGTCGTGTCCTTTAGTCCGACAGAAGCTGAACCGCATCAGCGCACAAGGAGCGAGCTGTTTTTTTTTGAGCGCTTAGTTTATGCAAATGAGCCATGTGGTTCTAAGTTTCATTTCTCTAAAATGTAAACAAATGTGCACAAAGCTGTGTGGATAGAGAAGACCTGCGCACACAGAAACAACATGTCTGGACGCAGATCGTTTCTGATACGGTGATACGCGGATTCAGTGTAAATGTATTATTTGTTATTGATCCGTGTGTGTAATCTGTGGTGTGTGTTGTTAGTGTTGTCATTAACAGTGTGTCTCAGTTGCTGAGGGATGGGAGCGGCTCCACCTGTCACATTTCAGTAACGCTCTTGTGGCTGTGGACTTCGCTGCATCAGAGGACCCTGGTGATGACGGAATCATATTGTCATTGTTTTCTAAAAGCTGCGGTTTGCTCGTCCACACGACAACACAACGTTGGCGTTTCTCAGATTTCTCCACTCTGGAACCTGTTCTCAAAAAACTCTGTTTTCGCCACCACCCAAAACGCCGACTCCATGTGGACGAAAGGCCAAAATGAACACAAACTTCTCCATTTTGACCAAAAAAACTTTGTTGTGTGGACGACCCCTGACTGACTTCAGCCCCTCAGGTTCTGACTGACAGTACATTTATGTACACGGTTTAAACTAACCAACAAGTGAAGAAAACATCCCCCTGAGTGACCAGTGTCTCTCTTCAGTCCCACAGGAGCTGAGTGTGTCTCTGGTCCAGCAGCTCTTCTCCCGCTGTGAAAAAGAGCAGAACTGCACCGTGACAGTAGCTCTGGAAACTTGCTTTACTTTGTTGCTGATATTGAATAAGGATCATAAATGTTTGATACGACTGCAGTGAAACCCTCGCCCTCCTCCCCGTCGGCGCACAGAGCAGGACTCTTCTTCAGGACGATTACCAACACCGTTTCATTTTGCTAAGTAGCCGCCTCAGGAGGAGCACTGCTTTAGATTTCATAAGAGCCATAAATTAGTGTCTGCAGCACTCAGAGAGATCAGAGAGCTACAACAGGGCGGTAAACACGCTCCCACACACTTTATACAGAATGTACACGGTGTACAGAGTCTATACAGGCCGTACACAGGCACAAACACCACATATACTGGATACAGGCCCATATGTTTATACACATCTGCAGGAGGCACGTCAGAGTCACATTCTCATCATTCACTGAACTGATGTCATCAATATTCACTGAGTGCACTGCTCTGAGAAACTATTGGACTTTAATCTTTGTTTTACCACAATTTAACCAGAAAGATCTGACTTAACTTCAACGACAACAGCAGATTTTTACTGTTAAACATCACAGGCTCCTGAAAATGTGCAGTTTTTCTTAAGTTTCAGACGATCTTCTTCCACCGTAGAGAAAACGTCAGTATTATTTGGCTACAAAATCTTAGTTGGTAAAAGTCTAAATAAAAACGTCACATTGTTTTCAGATGAAGTACTTGTGTGACTGTAGACCAGCTGAACCTTAAATATTGAAAAGTATCTTTAAAGGTGCATTATGAACACTTTTCTGTTCATCTCCATAGAGACGTTATTGCCTTTAATGTTCCACAGAGGCATTAAACATGTTCATCATCATTCATTTCATCATTTTATATCTGTTTTGGGAGTAACGTTTTATAAAAGTAACAAATTACTGTAATGTGTTGCTTTTTGCTGTAACGCAGTAATGTGGTGTTTCAGTACAGGTGCGAGGATGGGCGACTTTTTCATCCACAACCGCATCACAAAACTCGTCATCCGCCCGCTGTCCATTTGCGACCACAGTTTTTGACCAGTTTTCAAAACCGCACCCTCCCGCCGTCCGCTCGCTCTCCTCCCAGCTGCTCCGAGTTCATAGTTTTTTATTTGAGTAGTGAAACCTCCACCCGCCCGAATTTAATTAAAATATTATTTTTCCTCACGTCATCCGCCCGACCCGAGGTTTAGCCGTGGAGTCCGCGGTTGTAACCTTACAGGGAAATTTTTTTATATTTTACTCAGTACAAATGTGAGTAACGTGCATCACATTTGTTTTTTTTAACCTAGATTGAAGTGGTGGGTTTTTCTTCATACGAAATTACCGCAATATCAGCAGAATATGAAACGCCGGAGACGCGCCCTCGTAGACCGTCGGGTGACCGTGAGAGAAAAGACCGGCGCAGAACTCCACGCTCCACGAGGCGAAACGCAGCTGACGCCCGATAGCGCCTTGCAGACACCCTGATCCACGGGCTCGGGGTTCTCTCAGGGGCGGGCTTAGATTCCAAGTTGTAGTCCAAGATTAGACCTGGTTTAGTCCTGCTTCTCTTCTGGTTTAGTCCTGGTTTAGACCTAGTTTAGACCTGGTTCAGTCCTAGTTCAGCTCTGGTTTAGTCCTAGTTTAGACCTGGTTTAGTCCTAGGGTCAGTCTTGGTTTAGTCCCGGTCTGGTCTTGGTCTCAGTCCTGATCACTCAGTCCTTGTTCAGTTCTGATGTAGTCCTGGTTTAGTCCTGGTTCCTGGTTCAGTCTTTCATTGCAGTTTAAGTCACGGAAACAGGAAATGGCCATTATCTGTTTTTTTTGTTTTTTTTTTTTTTCCTTTTTTCATTTAAACACAAAATCAAAAACAGAAAAAAAAACTCATCTTTATCCTTTTTTTTTTTTTTGGAAACAAATAATGAAGAAAATAGTTGTTTCTTTTTAATTTTCTTATTTTTAGTTTTATTTTGAAACACGACTGAATGAATGACACATGGATTGTGCACTTCACTGAGTTTTTATTCTTGATTTTTTAAAATCTCTCTACCATTGTCGTGTTCTTGTTGTCATTTAGAAAGTTTTGGCCTGGAAGTAAACAAAAGTGTGGAAAAACACGTCAACGTTTTCAGTCAGATCTTGATGTTTTAGAGAAACGTCGTCCGCGCTTTAAGATCCTGATGAGGCTCCCTCCTGACGCCGCCTGTTTACAGCGAAGCCGGTGGTGTATTTTTAAACCGCACCGAGGTTGGCTCAAGACACGGCCGGTCCTCCCACTCAGCTGCACCCACGGCCTCGGAAAAACCATCGCAAGACGCCATCTCCTTCATCAGAGCGGAGCCGAGCGCCGAGAGGCCGTTACCATGCCAACGCCCGTGTCCCGCGCACAATCACCAACAATGAATTTCAATCAAACAGTGAATAGTGATTTTGGAATCAGACAAAACGGGTTGACGCAGGAGACGGTGATAATTTTGTTGGTAAAATTCTAAATGTTTTCAGAATTTCGGCTCGTTCTGGCTTAATATTAGTGGTTTTACTGAAGCGTGAAATAAGACGAGTAACTGTCGACAAAACCTTAAATAAGTCAGAAAAGCAGGTATTTTCAAAGAACAGACACAAAAAGGAGACAAACTAAATCAGATCTGAAGGAACTGCAAGAAACACAAATGTTCGAATCATTTCATCTGCAGCCTGAAGAGACCCAAATCCGACTTACTCCTGTATCTGATCTTTTAATGACGACACAGTCTGAACGACACAGATAGGGTTGCCAACTTTCCCGAATTGCCTGGGACATCCCGAATTTTATGTGAATTTGATTTGTCACGGACAGGACAGATCCAGTCCCGTATTTCGATCACAGCCTCAAGGTCCGTTCAGACTGCGGCGTCAAAAAAACGGCCACGATGTGCGTCTGGAAAAGTGGCAAGTGTCTTTTCCCGGAACGATGGACCAGGCTTTTGTGCAGCAGTTTTTAATAGGTGAGGTCCGCCTCCCCTGGGAAGTGCCAAAGAGCCGCTGGGGAGGCGCGGCACTAACCCAGGACTCATACCAGGACTGAAGCAGGAGGACTAAACCAGGACCTAAACTAGAACTGAACCAGGACTGAATCAGGACTGAATCAGGACTGAATCAGGACTGAATCAGGACAGGCCTGGAGCTGCGCCCGCACAGACAGTTGGGTGATCGCAGGTGAACGGACCGGCGCAGTGCAGCAGTCACCCGATCATCTCGCTCTCTCTCTCAAGTCCTAGATTAGTCCTGGTTTAGTCCTGGTTTAGACCTGGTTTAGACCTGGTTTAGTCTTGTTTTAGACCTGGGCTAATCCTGGTTTAGTCCTAGTTTAGACCTGGGTTAGTCCTGGTCTAGTCCTGGTTTAGACCTGGTTTAGTCCTGGTTTAGACCTGGTTTAGTCCTGGTTTAGACCTGGTTTAATCCTGGTTCAGACTGGTTTAGTCCTGGTTTAGACCTGGTTTAGTCCTGGTTTAGACCTGGTTTAATCCTGGTTCAGACCTGGTTTAGTCCTGGTTTAGACCTGGTTTAGTCCTGGTTTAGACCTGGTTTAGTCCTGGTTTAGACCTGGTTTAATCCTGGTTAGACCTGGTTTTGACCTGGTTTAGTTTTCCTGGTTTAGACCTGGTTTAGACCTGGTTTAATCCTGGTTTAGACCTGGTTTAGTCCTGGTTTAGACCTGGTTTAGTCCTGGTTTAGACCTGGTTTAATCCTGGTTTAGACCTGGTTTAGTCCTGGTTTAGACCTGGTTTATCCTGGTTTAGACCTGGTTTAGTCCTGGTTTAGACCTGGTTTAGTCCTGGTTTAGACCTGGTTTAGACCTGGTTTAGACCTGGTTTAATCCTGGTTTAGACCTGGTTTAGACCTGGTTTAGACCTGGTTTAGACCTGGTTTAATCCTGGTTTAGACCTGGTTTAGACCTGGTTTAGACCTGGTTTAGTCCTGGTTTAGACCTGGTTTAATCCTGGTTTAGACCTGGTTTAGACCTGGTTTAGACCTGGTTTAATCCTGGTTTAGACCTGGTTTAGACCTGGTTTAGTCCTGGTTTAGACCTGGTTTAATCCTGGTTTAGACCTGGTTTAGACCTGGTTTAGACCTGGTTTAGTCCTGGTTTAGACCTGGTTTAATCCTGGTTTAGACCTGGTTTAGACCTGGTTTAGACCTGGTTTAATCTGGTTTAGACCTGGTTTAGTCCTGGTTTAGACCTGGTTTAATCCTGGTTTAGACCTGGTTTAGACCTGGTTTAGTCCTGGTTTAGACCTGGTTTAGACCTGGTCTAGTCCTGGTGACCTGCTGTTGTTCAGTGATGTTAAAAGTCGCCTGCATGGAGTTGGAAATTATTTGCTGTTTCAAAAATTGTTCATGAATGTACTTTTTTAAATATTAAAAACATATATGATCAGTTTTTATTGAACTCAAAAGATGCATTTACTTCAAAGGTGTGTGTGTGTGTGTGTGTGTGTGTGTGTGTGTGTGTGTGTGTGTGCGTGTGTGTGTGTGTGTGTGTGTGTGTGTGTGTGTGTGTGTGTAGAGAAACACCAGACTCTTCTAACTTTCATTTGGATTTGCTGTTTGCCTTTTAATCTTTAAATAGCACTGGATATTTTATCTGCATTTCCATAACTGCCTTTTCCCTTTTTATTAAATGTTTTTAACAGAGCCATAATTGTTCATACATTTTGGTAAATTTACCTCTAGCCTCAGTCCAGTTCATCCTACACACAGTTATTGGATTATGTGTGGACTGTTTCAAACTTTATTGAACACAAAACAAATATAATGTGCATTGTTTATTTATTTCAAATTAAAGAATCAGAAAATGACTAAAAGTAGTGAAATTGTCCATGCAGCAAGATCATTTTACTTGACAAGTTCTCTTCAAATAAACCTCCGTCTCTGTCGATAATAAACCTGAAAACAAGAATAACCTGATATAAGTTTTTAAATCTTGACCAGATCTGAGAAATTTGCCGTGCAGGTTCATCACAAAACTACACCGAACATTACCCGCTTTTTCGATTTCACTCTGCGTCAGGGACACGACGGCCCGTCCGACCAGAGCCGGCGGAGCGGCGCACGTGACCGTCTCAGGAAGGAAAACCCGGCTCTTGTGTTTGTTCATCCACCCCCACAGATACCGGATCTTCCCGTCGCAGGACCACGGATTTCCCGCCAGGTCGAGCCCCTCCTCGTCCAGCGACACCAGCCCGTCCAACGAGCCCGGCGCCACCGTCTGCAGCTGGTTCTCCTCCAGGTTCAAATGCCGGAGACGCGTCAAGTTCATGAACAAACCCTGCGGAAGTTTCTGAAGCCTATTCCGAGATAAAAAGAGATGCGTCAAGTTTAGATTATTCTGGAAAACCGTTTCATCCAGAGCGTCAATCTTGTTGTTGTCCAAGTTCAGACGTTCCAACTTGGCGAGCGCGTCCAGGGAGTTTCCGCGATCTTCTCCAAGCGGTTGTTCGGGAGATCGAGATTGTCCAGGTTGGGGAGTTTGCGAAACAAGCTCGCCGGGATTTTCGCCAAACGGTTCCCGGATAAATCCAGCCACGTCAACGCGCCGTTTTCCGACAACCAGTCCTCGCCGACGGTTTCGATCTGGTTGTTCTTCAGGACCAGGGTTTCCAGAGGAGCGTGGCTGAAGACGTCGGCGGGTAAGATGGCGAGTTTGTTGTCGGTGAGGTCCAGGGTTCGGAGTTTGGGGAGTCCTCGGAGAAGGTGCGGGCTCAGGTTTCGGATTCGGTTGCTGAAGAGGTGGAGCTCCCGGAGGTTCGGGACGCGGCGGAGGTGGGACTCGGCGACGGCGGAGACGTTGGTGAACTGGACGGTGAGGATGGAGGTGTTGCGCGGGAGGGAGTCCGACGGGAAGGAGGCGAAGGGGGCGGAGTCGCAGACCACCTCCGCGCGGCGGGAGAAGCAGCGGCAGAGGGCGGGGCAAGAAAAACACGCCGGGAGGAGGGAACAGAAGACGAGGGGGAGGAGCCAGGCGGAGGTCACTGGAAGAGAGAAAATAAACGTGAACTTTCAGAGTCTTTTTCAAACACAAGAAGAAAACATTTGTGGATAATCCGTGTGATCATTCGTTCATTTGTTTTTCAAAATAAAAGCAAAAATAAGAAAATGAAAAAACAACAATTTTCTTCATTATTTGTCTCCAAAACCAAAATGAAAAAAACAGATAACAGACTAAACCAGGTCTAAACCAGGACTAAACCAGGTCTAAACCAGGACTAAACCAGGACTAAACCAGGACTAACAGGACTAAACCAGGACTGAACCAGGACTAAACCAGGACTAAACCAGGACTGAACCAGGACTAAACCAGGACTGAACCAGGACTAAAACAGGACTAAACCAAGACCAAACCAGGATTGAACCAGGACTAAACCAGGTCTAAACCAGGACTAAACTAGGTCTAAACAAGGACTAAACCAGGATTGAACCAGGACTAAACCAGGTCTAAACCAGGTCTAAACCAGGACTAAACCAGGACTGAACCAGGACTAAACCAGGTCTAAACCAGGTCTAAACCAGGACTAAACCAGGACTGAACCAGGACTAAACCAGGTCTAAACCAGGACTAAAACAGGACCAAACCAGGACCAAACCAGGATTGAACCAGGACTAAACCAGGTCTAAACCAGGACTAAACCAGGTCTAAACCAGGACTAAACCAGGTCTAAACAAGGACTAAACCAGGATTGAACCAGGACTAAACCAGGTCTAAACCAGGACTAAAACACGTCTAAAACAGGATTAAACTAGGACTAAACCAGGACTAAAACAGGACTAAACAAGGACCAAACCAGGACCAAAACAGGACTAAACCAGGACTGAACCAGGTCTAAACCAGGACTAAAGAAGGTCTATGCCAGGACTAATCTTGGACTTGAGACAGAGAGACGAGACAGTCGGGCCATGGCTGCGTTTAGCCCTGTGGGGCGTAGTGACACTCAGTCCTACTTCAGTCCTGGTTCAGTCCTAGTTTAGACCTGGTTTAGTCCTGGTTTAGACCTGGTTTAGTCCTGGTTTAGACCTGGTTTAGTCCTGGTTCAGTCTCTATACGGCGCAAAAGTCCGTCATCGCAGTTTAAGTCAACGGGAAATGGACGTTTTATCTGTTTTTTCCATTATTCATTTAAACACAAAATCAAAAAAAAGTGACTCTGGCTTTAAATAAAGTTTGCAAAGAAACTGGAAGGACAAAGGAGCGTTGCACCAAAAACACGTAAAATATGACACTAAAGTCAGTCAGGCTCCATGTTCCTCTGCTCTCCTCTGTTTATTAGATGTTAAATCCTGAACTCAGATTTAATGTCAAATCATTTAAATTTGTCGTGTTTTTGGCAAGACTAAACCAGGACTGAACCAGGACTGAACCAGGACTGAACCAGGACTGAACCAGGACTAAACCAGGACTAAACCAGATCTGAATCAGGACTAAACCAGGTTTAAACCAGGTCTAAACCAGGACTAAACCAGGACTAAATCAGATCTGAACCAGGACTGAACCAGGTCTAAACCAGGTCTAAACCAGGACTAAACCAGGTTTAAACCAGGACTCAACCAGGACTAACCAGGACTAAACCAGATCTGAATCAGGACTAAACCAGGTTTAAACCAGGTCTAAACCAGGACTAAACCAGGACTAAAACCAGGACCAAACCAGGACTGAACCAGGACTGAACCAGGACTAAACCAGGACTAAACCAGATCTGAATCAGGACTAAACCAGGTTTAAACCAGGTCTAAACCAGGACTAAACCAGGACTAAATCAGATCTGAACCAGGACTGAACCAGGTCTAAACCAGGTCTAAACCAGGACTAAACCAGGTTTAAACCAGGACTCAACCAGGACTAAACCAGGACTAAACCAGATCTGAATCAGGACTAAACCAGGTTTAAACCAGGTCTAAACCAGGACTAAACCAGGACTAAACCAGGACCAAACCAGGACTGAACCAGGACTGAACCAGGACTAAACCAGGACTAAAACAGATCTGAATCAGGACTAAACCAGGTTTAAACCAGGTCTAAACCAGGACTAAACCAGGACTAAACCAGATCTGAACCAGGACTGAACCAGGTCTAAACCAGGTCTAAACCAGGACTAAACCAGGTTTAAACCAGGACTCAACCAGGACTAAACCAGGACTAAATTAGGACTGACCTAAGACTAAACCAGGACTAAACCAGAACTAAACAAGGACTAAACCAGGACTGAACCAGGACTAAACTAGGACTAAACCAGGACTAAATCAGGACTAAATTAGGACTGACCTAAAACTAAACCAGGACTAAACCAGAACTAAACCAGGACTGAACCAGGACTAAATCAGGACTAAACCTGTTTATTAGATGTTAAATCCTGAACTCAGATTTAATGTCAAATCATTTAAATTTGTCGTGTGTGTTTTTGTGCAGAAGCGTCAGATCGAATTATGACCCAAATTCAGTTGTGACTCAAACCGGGGAATCACCCGTCGAGTTCTCGTTCGTTTGTACTGGTGCTTCTAACCTCTGACCTTTTACTGGTGTCACAATACCAAAACTCCTCAATGTCGACACTGATTTGATCGATTTTGACGCCACATTTATTTGAGAATTTACACGTTAAACACAAACACACGACCTCGCGACACACAGGAAGACCGTTCGAAAATAAAATAATGGATAAGAAGAGATCATTTGTCCGTGTATATTTTTATGTGTATAAACGTGTATAATTTTTGACGTCCTAAATACGGCGTAAAAACAAAAACTGATCTGTAGTCAGTTCAAACATTCACATTACGGCGAAAACAAATGTGAAATAAATCAAAAAGTTTTGTCTGCATTGATTTTAAAATAATATAATCACATAAAAAATACAAACGTTCAATCGTTTTTTTTGGCAGGACTGAACCAGGACTGAACCAGGACTAAACCAGGTCTAAACCAGGACTAAACCAGGACTAAACCAGGACTAAACCAGGACTAAACAGGACTAAACCAGGTCTAAACCAGGACTAAAACAGGTCTAAACCAGGACTAAAACAGGACTAAACCAGGACCAAACAGGACTAAACAGTCTAAAACCAGGACTAAAACAGGACTAAACCAGGTCTAAACCAGGACTAAAACAGGACTAAAACAGGACTAAACCAGGACTAAACCAGGTCTAAACCAGGATTAAACCAGGTCTAAACCAGGAGTAAAACAGGACTAAAACAGGACCAAAGCAGGACTAAACCAGGACTAAACCAGGTTTAAACCAGGACTAAACCATAATTGAACCAGGACTAAACTAGGTCTAAACCAGGACTAAAACAGGACTATACCAGAACCAAACCAGGATCAAACCAGGACCAAAGCAGGACTAAACCAGGACTAAACCAGGTTTAAACCAGGTCTAAACCAGGACTAAACCAGGATTGAACCAGGACTAAACCAGGTCTAAACCAGGACTAAAGAAGGTCTAAACCAGGACTAAAGAAGGTCTATGCCAGGACTAATCTTGGACTTGAGAGAGAGAGACGGGACAGTCGGGCCATGGCTGCGTTTAACCCCATGGGGCGTAGTGACACTCAGTCCTACTTCAGTCCTGGTTCAGTCCTGGTTCAGTCCTAGTTTAGACCTGGTTTAGACCTGGTTAAGTCCTGGTTCAGTCTCTATACGGCGCAAAAGTCCGTCATCGCAGTTTAAGTCAACGGGAAATGGACGTTTTATCTGTTTTTTCCATTATTCATTTAAACACAAAATCAAAAAAAAAAGTGACTCTGGCTTTAAATAAAGTTTGCAAAGAAACTGGAAGGACAAAGGAGAGTTGCACCAAAAACACGTAAAATATGACACTAAAGTCAGTCAGGCTCCATGTTCCTCTGCTCTCCTCTGTTTATTAGATGTTAAATCCTGAACTCAGATTTAATGTCAAATCATTTAAATTTGTCGTGTTTTTGGCAAGACTAAACCAGGACTGAACCAGGACTGAACCAGGACTGAACCAGGACTAAACCAGGACTAAACCAGATCTGAATCAGGACTAAACCAGGTTTAAACCAGGTCTAAACCAGGACTAAACCAGGACTAAATCAGATCTGAACCAGGACTGAACCAGGTCTAAACCAGGTCTAAACCAGGACTAAACCAGGTTTAAACCAGGACTCAACCAGGACTAAACCAGGACTAAACCAGATCTGAATCAGGACTAAACCAGGTTTAAACCAGGTCTAAACCAGGACTAAACCAGGACTAAACCAGGACCAAACCAGGACTGAACCAGGACTGAACCAGGACTAAACCAGGACTAAACCAGATCTGAATCAGGACTAAACCAGGTTTAAACCAGGTCTAAACCAGGACTAAACCAGGACTAAACCAGATCTGAACCAGGACTGAACCAGGTCTAAACCAGGTCTAAACCAGGACTAAACCAGGTTTAAACCAGGACTCAACCAGGACTAAACCAGGACTAAATTAGGACTGACCTAAGACTAAACCAGGACTAAACCAGAACTAAACAAGGACTAAACCAGGACTGAACCAGGACTAAACTAGGACTAAACCAGGACTAAATCAGGACTAAATTAGGACTGACCTAAAACTAAACCAGGACTAAACCAGAACTAAACAAGGACTAAACCAGGACTGAACCAGGACTAAACTAGGACTAAACCAGGACTAAACCTAAATTAGGACTGACCTAAAACTAAACCAGGACTAAATTAGGACTGACCTAAGACTAAACCAGGACTAAACCAGAACTAAACAAGGACTAAACCAGGACTGAACCAGGACTGAACCAGGACTAAACTAGGACTAAACCAGGACTAAATCAGGACTAAACCTGTTTATTAGATGTTAAATCCTGAACTCAGATTTAATGTCAAATCATTTAAATTTGTCGCGTGTGTTTTTGTGCAGAAGCGTCAGATCGAATTATGACCCAAATTCAGTTGTGACTCAAACCGGGGAATTAAACGTCCAGTTCTCGTTCGTTTGTACTGGTGCTTCTAACCTCTGACCTTTTACTGGTGTCACAATACGAAAACTCCTCAATGTCGACACTGATTTGATCGATTTTGACGCCACATTTATTTGAGAATTTACACGTTAAACACAAACACACGACCTCGCGACACAACAGGAAGACCGTTCGAAAATAAAATAATGGATAAGAAGAGATTATTTGTCCGTGTATATTTTTATGTGTATAATTTTTGACGTCCTAAATACGGCGTAAAAACAAAAACTGATCTGTAGTCAGTTCAAACATTCACATTACGGCGAAAACAAATGTGAAATAAATCAAAAAGTGTTTTAAAAATAATATAATCACATAAAAAATACAAACGTTCAATCGTTTTTTTTGGCAGGACTGAACCAGGACTGAACCAGGTCTAAACCAGGACTAAACCAGGACTAAACCAGGACTAAAACAGGTCTAAAACCAGGACTAAACCAGGACTAAACCAGGAACTAAACCAGGTCTAAACCAGGACTAAAACCAGGTCTAAAAACAGGATTAAAACTAGGACTAAACCAGGACTAAAACAGGACTAAACCAGGACCAAACCAGGATCAAACCAGGGCAAAGCAGGACTAAACCAGGACTAAACCAGGACCAAACCAGGACCAAACCAGGTCTAAACCAGGACTAAAACCAGGACTAAACCAGACTAAACCAGGACTAAACCAGGACTAAACCAGGACTGAACCAGGTCTAAACCAGGTCTAAACCAGGACTAAACCAGGTCTAAACCAGGACTAAACCAGGACTAATCTTGGACTTGAGAGAGAGAGAGACGGGACCCCAAACCTTTCTCCTGTGGGCACCGGGTCCGTCCCAACACTCAGTCCTGGTTCAGTCCTGGTTCAGTCCTGAGTTAGTCCTGAGTTAGTCCTGTTTTAGTCCTAGTTCAGCCCTGGTTTAGTCCTGGTTCAGTCTTGGTTTGGTCCGTAAACCTCTTCATACAAACATGACCTTAAAATTCTACTAACAAATCCAACCCTTTAACCTTTTTAAAACGTACAAAAATCAGACTCACTGTTGTCGAGGTTCTGGCTCTGCTCTTCTTCTCCTGATGAAAACCAACGTCCTTTTAATGATCCAGAGTCCAGAGTCGACACTTTTTGCCCAATTTGTCCCGTTTTGCCCAATGTATTTACTTAAACCTGCTCCACCGGCCCAACGCTCTTATGTAATCGTCCACAGAGGAAGAGGACGAGACAACAAATCTACTCAAGTAAAAGTATTTTTCAGATTATAAGACTCACTTAAAATCCTTAATTTTTTTCAAAAATCGACAGTGCGACTTATGGATTAATTCTGGTTGTGTTTACTGACCTCGAACACGCTGCTCAAAAATCTGTCAAAATGTTTTAGTTTGACTTCGTTCGTTCATTCGTTTTTTCAAAATAACAGTTTTCTTCATTATTTGTCTCCAAAACTAAAATGAAAAAACAGATAATGATTCGTTTTTTTTCAGTTTTCAATTTTGTGTTTAAATGAAAAATGGAAAAAACGGATAACGACCGTTTCCCGTTTAACTTTCGTGACTGATGTCGGACTTTTGCACCACATACGGACTGAACCAGGACTGATCCAGGTCCGGGACCAGACCGAGACTAAAGACCGAGACTGAGACCAGGACCAGACCGGGACTAAGACCGAGACTGAGACCAGGACCAGACCGGGACTGAGACCAGGACCAAGACCGGGGAGACCGAGACCGGGACCAGACCAGGACTGAGGCTGGGACCGAACCGGGACTGAGACCGGGACCGAGACCGGGACCGAGACCGGGACCAGACCGGGACCAAGACCAGGACCCAGACCGGGACCGAGACCGGGATCAGACCGGGACCAGAGTGGGGCTTAGACTGGGACCAGACTGGTACCAGGACCAGACCAGGACTGAGACCAGGACTGAGGCTGGGACCGAACCGGGACTGAGACCGGGACCAAGACCGGGACCGAGACCGGGACCGAGACCGGGACCGAGACCGGGACCAGACCACCGGGACCGAGACCGGGACCGAGACCAGGATCAGACTGGGACCAGAGTAGGGCTTAGACTGGGACCAGACTGGTACCAGGACCAGACCGGGACTGAGACCGGGACTGAGACCAGGACCAGAGCGGGACTGGGACCAGACCGAGACCAAACCGGGACTGAGACCGGGACTCAGATTTCTGTTTCTGTGTTTTTTGTTTGTGGGTTTTTTTTTTCAGATTTGGTTCTGCTGCTCAGGTGCTGCAAGGTTTTATCTTTATTTTGTACATTTTACACATTTTTGCACTTTTATCATGTTAACCCTCTGCTTGGCTCTTTTGAATCAATTATTTGACATTTCTTCTTGCCCCTTTTAATCTTCAATAAATTTTAATTATACATTTTAAGCCACGTCTCTGTCCTTTTTATTTTACATTTTTACCTGTTGGTCATTTTTGGTAAATAAAAGTGTATCTAAGGTCACAGCATGTTTCGATTTATTGTGTTTTTTTGGTGGATCTTTTTTTTTTTTTTTTTTTTTTTTAGTTTTTAGTTCAGCCGCTCGACCTGTAGCTGAGGAAAAGATCACATCTCCTCCAAACCTGTGGAGCCGCCAATTAACACGTCTGTGTGGAGGAGAAGAGGAAGGACGACTGACAAAGAAACTGGAAAAAGTTCACAGTCCAGTAGCCAGATTTATCCATGAGGAAACTGTAGAATCAGTGAACTCTTATAAACAGGCGAGTTTCATTGTTGACAAAAGCGAGCGTTGCATGCTGGGAATTACTTTGGTCGGCGGCAAGAAACACTAATTCAACATGACGGACGGAGCGAGAAAGCACGTAAAGGGTATTGATCCTGGTTATTTATCCACTCTAACAGCAGACGACCCAAGACCATTTGACCAGAAATTGGTCATAAGCATCGACGGACGACAAATCACCCTTTTCAACCCCGACAAAAGGTGGAACAAACTAGGGATGGGCATGATTAATCAATTAATGGATAATTGATCATTAAGAATTTCATCGATTACGTTCATTTTAATCGACAAACCGAATGTATGTTTGTGTGTATCGTGACCAAACAGGTGTGTACATGTGTCTCTGCATCAGAAGGAGCGAGACACAAACAGTGGGTCAGTCTGTAACGAACCGAAGCACAAATGTGGATTTAACCAGGATTTGTACAAGAAATTCCACACTTTCCGTTGCGTTGGGACAAGTGTGAGTCCATGTGCACAGTGGATAAAGCAGCACATATGTTTCTGTGTCCAGTGGGAAAAAGTTTTTCCAGGTGAGAGTCGCTCAATGTGGATGACGAGGCCCCGCCCCCCTCCCCCCGTACGCTGTCCTGGTTTTGACAAACACAAATCTGGTCACACTGACCTGTATTCACCTGAGTCATGTCTTTTAATCCAACACAAGTTGAACCACATCAGCGACACAAGAGCTGGAGTTTTATCTTCACTTAGTTTATGCAAATTAGTGATGAGGTTTTAAGTTTTGTTTCTGTGAGATTTGAACAAAACTGAATTAAACACATTATAATGTCAAACAGCTGATGTGGATCTAGAGTCGTTATGTTTATATGTCGTAAAGTTGAATTTATTTATGCAGATTAGTGCAGATAGTAATAATAATGATGATCATTTTAATATAAAAACGTTAATGATTAATCGATAATCGATCGTTAATTCTTCCGACGATCGATGAAGAAAATTTCATCGAATGCCCGTCCCTGGACCAAACCAAATTTCTGGTCAGAATCGCCAACTACCTGGACAAATATTCACTTGGGCGACATCCACAATGACTTGGTGGAAACTCCTGGGCCATTCACAGCAGAAAAGATGAAAACCTCCAAGAGTCTCGATGTGTTGTTGAACTTGTTGAGTCCACGGTTTGTTAGGATCTTCTACGTTTGCTCTGCGGATGTTTGAAAAGCGTTTAATTCATATTACTTGCAAGTGAAATTTACTCAAATCAGGATAAACTTTCTTAATTCAAGTAATTTAAACTTGGCTAGATTTTAGTTTGTACGTTTTAGTTTTTTCATATATTTTAAATTCCTGCATCCACAAGCTTCCAGTGACTGAAAGTAGCTTTGGACAGTTTGTCACATTAAAGTAGCAAGAGAGTCCAGTGTTCACACAAATATCTGGGTGATCCGAACTCAACATTTTGTGTTAGCCAACTTAACTGCAAATTAATTATCTTAGCATGAGTGGTGAAACATCAGCAAAGTAAAAGTAGTAAAGTACTTTTCTTAAGTATAAATGTTCTGTTACCTGTACTTTACTTAAGTACATTTTAAAGTGGACTTTTTACTTTTACTTCACTACATTTGAGAACAGGTATCTATATTTTCTACTCCACTTTTTGAGCTGGACTGAAAAGAAAAAGCCTAAAGACACATTCATAATTGGAGCAAACAAAAATATAAAAAGGAAAACAGCTTGGAAAAAAAAATATATGTTTTTAATCTATATATTTTATTAATCTGTACCAAAATCACTACAACTGAAGCTTTTTTAGATACATTTTAGATACTACTAAATACTTTCACTTTTTACTCTTTAAGTAATTTTTTTTTTCCATGAGATACTTTTACTTTTACTTGAGTATTTTGTTTGCTCCATTATCTACTTTAACTTAAGTAACCATATGGAGTAGTTCTCAGTGCTCAGCATGTTGCACTGAATGGGGATTAACCAATTAGTGGTTCTTTTCACTCAGAATACGAAAAAGACATTTTCCTTCTTCTGTGCTTCTATTTGTGCGTCCGATAATGCAGCAGGAATTTATCATTATCAGGGATAAATACGCGAGGTTACGCACTGTGTTTGACGCTACCGTGTTTCTTTCCTCCGACCAAAATATTTCCCAGCAGCAACGCGGGTTTTAATAACAATGACGTCAGCTGAAACTCGCCTGTAGTCGGGGACTGTGTTTGATTTGATAAGAACTCAAACTCAGCTCTTTCAATGTGATTTATTTTTTTTTATTTGTTGGTTTTCTGGGTTCTCTGTGAAAGGACAGGCTGGACCAGAGAGTAAAAGTGTGTGACAAAATCAGTGGAGTTCAGGTGGAGGATTTGGGAGGCGCTGTGTCTCCCCACAACCAAATCTTTTATTCCTTCTGCCATAAAACTTTTAAATGGAAAGTAAAGTTGCGTTTGTGTCCCTGATGCACTGAGGTTTGAATGTTCGACGTGTGTTGTATGTGTTGTATTTTTATTTTATTTATTTATGGATTGTGCGTGACCAGAGATGTATGAACTGAATTGGTTTTTGGGATTAATAAAGTTGTTGATTGATTGATTGACTGAGGTGAAGTAAGAGCAGAGAGGCCTGTGGCTCCAGGGTGGTGGGGTCGTGGATGGTGCTGGTCTCTCAGACGTCTCGCTGGTGTGGGAGTGATGACTCCTGTGAGGACGAGGAGGTGCCTCGTGGATGAAGAAGCAAGAAGTTCCCGATGGAGAAGCAGGTGCCCCATGGACAAAGACATGCCCTATGTTTGAGGAGGTGCCCCCCATGGACGAGGAGGTGCCCCTATGGATGAAGAGGTGCCATGGACAAGAAGGTGCCCCCCCATGGATGAGGAGGTGCCCCGATGAACTAGGAGGTGTCATGGACGACAAGGTGTCACGGATGAGGAGGTGCTACATGGACAAAGAGGTGCCCCCATGGACGAGGAGGTGCCCCCATGGTCCAAGAGGTCGCCTCATGGATGAGGAGGTGCCATGAACGAGAAAATGCCCCATGGTCGAAGAGGTGCCCCCATAGACGAGGAGGTGCCCCCATGGTCGAGGAGGTGCAATGAACGAGAAGATGATCCAAGTACAAGGAGGTGTCCCCATGAACGAGGAGGTGCCCCATGGACGAGGAGGTGCCCCAATGGACGAGGAGGTGCCCATGGACGAGGAGGTGCCCCATGGACGAGGAGGTGCCCCATGAACGAGGAGGTGCCCCAATGGACGAGGAGGTGCCCCAATGGACGAGGAGGTGCCCCAATGGACGAGGAGGTGCCCCATGAACGAGGAGGTGCCCCATGAACGAGGAGGTGCCCCATGAACGAGGAGGTGCCCCCATGAACGAGGAGGTGCCCCAATGGACGAGGAGGTGCCCCATGAACGAGGAGGTGCCCCATGAACGAGGAGGTGCCCCATGAACGAGGAGGTGCCCCCGAGGAGGTGCCCCATGAACGAGGAGGTGCCCCAATGGACGAGGAGGTGCCCCGAGGAGGTGCCCCATGAACGAGGAGGTGCCCCATGAACGAGGAGGTGCCCCATGAACGAGGAGGTGCCCCATGAACGAGGAGGTGCCCCATGAACGAGGAGGTGCCCCATGAACGAGGAGGTGCCCCAATGGACGAGGAGGTGCCCCATGAACGAAGAGGTGCCCCCATGATGAACGAGGAGGTGCCCTGGATGAGGAGGTGCCCCAATGAACGAGGAGGTGCCCCATGAACGAAGAGGTGCTCCCATGAACGAGGAGGTGCCCCAATGGACGAGGAGGTGCCCCAATGGACGAGGAGGTGCCCCATGAACGAAGAGGTGCCCCCATGAACGAGGAGGTGCCCCAATGGACGAGGAGGTGCCCTGGACGAGGAGGTGCCCCAATGAACGAGGAGGTGCCCCATGAACGAAGAGGTGCTCCCATGAACGAGGAGGTGCCCCAATGGACGAGGAGGTGCCCCAATGGACGAGGAGGTGCCCCATGAACGATCAGGTGCCTCATAAACGAGAAGATGCCCCATGTATGAGGAGGTGCTCCCATGGACGAAGAGGTGCCTCCATGGATGAGGAGGAGCCCCCACGAAGGAGGAGGTGCCCTGGATGAGGAGGTGTCATGAATGAGGAGGTGCCCTATGCTTGAAGAGATGCCCCCCATGGACAAAGAGGTGCCCTCATGGAGTAAAAGTAAAAGTACGCTGCTACAGAAGTACAATATCTTTAAAAAGTGACTGAGGTAAGAGTATCTGAGTACTTCCAGCTTTGATCACAGGCTGAACCAAACTCCATCAAATATTCCATTTCATGTTGGCGTTTTTGTGCAGCCCCCACACTGGAGACGCGGGAGCAGAGAGCGGAGAGAGGAGAGTCAGCAACTTATTTACATAATTCAAGAATTCACTACGAGGAAATGTAACCGGAAATGTTTGCTCAGCGACGGAGAAATATTATTATTCATGGGAAAAATGTGAAAGTTTGATTGTGAGAGTAAATGTGTTGAGAAGAGCCGGAGCGATGGAGGCCGGAATCCTAATGTACCGCGTTTTTATTGTCTTTAAATGAGAAAAAGAAACAGTTTGCAGTGGTTCAAAGTTATTCCACACTTACTTTATGCATCCAGAACGACGTCATTATTCACCACCACGAGTTTATAAGAAGAGTCGACTGATCCTGATGTGACCTGCTGTACTTTTAATAAATAATCTTTAAAATACTGAAGGTGTAACAGTCAGTGTCGGGGAGTAACAGATTACATGTACCGGAGTTATGTAATCAGAGTACAAATTATACTGTAAAACTGTATTCAGTTACAGTTACTGTTTCAGTGAGTGGTAATTGGATTACAGTTACTTTGTTGAAATAAATAGATTAAACAGAGGGATTTTACTGTTTTCACATTTTGGGCTAAATCCCTTTTTTGTTGTTTTTTTTCCGTAATTCCACTCGTTGCCGGAAAATAAACCAGGTCTAAACTAGAACTAAACCAGGTCTAAAACCAGGACTAAACTAGATCAAAACTAGATCTAAACCAGGTCTAAACGAGATCTAAACCAGGTCTAAACTACGTCTAAACCAGGTCTAAAACCAGGTCTAAACTAGATTGAAACTAGATCTAAACCAGGTCTAAACCAGGACTAAAATCAGGTCTAAACTAGATCTAAAACAGGTCTAAACCAGGACTAAACTAGATCTAAACCAGGTCTAAACTAGGTCTAAACCAGGTGTAAACCAAGACTAAAATCAGGTCTAAACTAGATCTAAGCTAGATCTAAAACAGGTCTAAATCTGGTCCAAAACCAGGTCTAAACTAGATCTAAACCAGGTCTAAACCAAATGAGAGAGGAAGAGAAATCCCAGTCTGATTTTTTATTTCTTTTATTTTTTTTAACCTTAGTGTGAATTCCAGAAACAGAACAGAGTGAGGACGGTGCAGAGGAAGAGGACGGTGTAGAGGAAGAGGACGGTGCAGAGGATGATGAAGAGGACGGTGCAGAGGAAGAGGACGGAGCAGAGGAACGGTGCAGAGGAAGAGGACGGTGCAGAGGAAGAGGACGGTGCAGAGGAAGAGGACGGTGCAGAGGAAGAGGACGGTGCAGAAGGAAGAGGACGGTGCGAGGATGAAGAGGACGGTGCAGAGGATGATGCAGAGGACGGTGCAGAGGAAGAGGACGGTGCAGAGGAGAGACGGTGCAGAGGAAGAGGACGGTGCAGAGGATGATGAACAGAGAGAGAGAAGAGGACGGCGCAGAGGAAGAGGACGGCGCAGAGGAAGAGGACGGTGCAGAGGAAGAGGACGGTACAGAGGAAGAGGACGGTACAGAGGATGATGAAGAGGACGGTGCAGAGGAAGAGGACGGTGCAGAGGAAGAGGACGGTGCAGAGGAAGAGGACGGTACAGAGGATGATGAAGAGGACGGTGCAGAAGAAGAGGACGGTGCAGAGGAAGAGGACGGTGCAGAGGAAGAGGACGGAGCAGAGGAAGAAGACGGTGCAGAGGAAGAGGACGGTGCAGAGGAAGAGGACGGAGCAGAGGAAGAGGACGGAGCAGAGGAAGAGGACGGAGCAGAGGAGGAAGAGGAGGAACGGAGCAGAGGAAAGAGGAGAGGACGGTGCAGAGGAAGAGGACGGTGCAGAGGAAGAGGACGGTGCAGAGGAAGAGGACGGTGCAGAGGATGATGAACAGGACGGAGCAGAGGAAGAGGACGGCGCAGAGGAAGAGGACGGCGCAGAGGAAGAGGACGGTGCAGAGGAAGAGGAGGTACAGAGGAAGAGGACGGTACAGAGGATGATGAAGAGGACGGTGCAGAGGAAGAGGACGGTGCAGAGGAAGAGGACGGTGCAGAGGAAGAGGACGGTGCAGAGGAAGAGGACGGTACAGAGGATGATGAAGAGGACGGTGCAGAGGAAGAGGACGGTGCAGAGGAAGAGGACGGAGCAGAGGAAGAGGACGGTGCAGAGGAAGAGGACGGTGCAGAGGGAAGAGGACGGTGCAGAGGAAAGAGGACGGTGCAGAGGAAGAGGACGGTGCAGAGGATGATGAAGAGGACGGTGCAGAGGAAGAGGAAGAGGACGACGGTGCAGAGGAAGAGGACGGTGCAGAGGAAGAGGAACGGTGCAGAGGATGATGAACAGGACGGAGCAGAGGAAGAGGACGGCGCAGAGGAAGAGGACGGCGCAGAGGAAGAGACGGTGCAGAGGAAGAGGACGGTACAGAGGAAGAGGACGGTACAGAGGATGATGCAGAGGACGGTGCAGAGGAAGAGGACGGTGCAGAGGAAGAGGACGGTACAGAGGAAGAGGACGGTACAGAGGATGATGAAGAGGACGCGGTGCAGAAGAAGAGGACGGAGCAGAGGAAGAAGACGGTGCAGAGGAAGAGGACGGTGCAGAGGAAGAGGACGGAGCAGAGGAAGAGGACGGTGCAGAGGAAGAGGACGGAGCAGGACGGAAGAGAGACGGAGAGAGGAGAGACGGAAGAGGAAGAGGAGCAGAGGAGAGAGAGGAGCAAGAGGAAGAGGACGGTGCAGAGGAAGAGGACGGTGCAGAAGAAGAGGACGGAGCAGAGGAAGAAGACGGAGCAGAGGAAGAGGACGGTGCAGAGGAAGAGGACGGAGCAGAGGAAGAGGACGGTGCAGAGGAAGAGGACGGTGCAGAGGATGATGAACAGGACGGAGCAGAGGAAGAGGACGGCGCAGAGGAAGAGGACGGCGCAGAGGAAGAGGACGGTGCAGAGGAAGAGGACGGTACAGAGGAAGAGGACGGTACAGAGGATGATGAAGTGGACGGTGCAGAGGAAGAGGACGGTGCAGAGGAAGAGGACGGTACAGAGGAAGAGGACGGTACAGAGGATGATGAAGAGGACGGTGCAGAGAAGAGGACGGTGCAGAGGAAGAGGACGGAGCAGAGGAAGAGGACGGTGCAGAGGAAGAGGACGGTGCAGAGGAAGAGGACGG
>NW_026571036.1:3214566-3237066 GCF_026225935.1 Boleophthalmus pectinirostris
GCACCTGCCAGGACAGGACCGCACCTGCCAGGACAGGACCGCACCTGCCAGGACAGGACCGCACCTGCCCCTTAACCAGAGATTATGTCAAAATTTTGCGCTGCCTACGACACGGACTAAACCAAGACTAAACCAGGACTAAACCAGGACTAAACCAGGACTAAACCAGGACTGAATCCAGGACTGAACCAGGACTAAACTAGGAGTAAACCAGGACTAAACCAGGACTAAACCAGGACTAAACCAGGACTGAACCAGGACTAAACCAGGACTAAACCAGGACTGAACCAGGACTGAACTAGGACTAAACCAGGACTAAACCAGGACTGAACTAGGACTAAACCAGGACTGAACCAGGACTGAACTAGGACTAAACCAGGACTAAACCAGAACTAAACCAGAACTAAACCAGGACTGAACCAGGACTGAACCAGGACTAAACCAGGACTAACCAGGACTGAACTAGGACTAAAACCAGGACTAAACCAGGACTAAACCAGGACTAAACCAGGACTGAACTAGGACTAAACCAGGACTAAACCAGGACTGAATCCAGGACTAACACAGGACTGATTCCAGTACTGAACTAGGACTAAACCAGGACTAAACCAGGACTAAACCAGGACTAAACCAGGACTGAACTGACTAGGACTAAACCAGGACTAAACCAGGACTAAACCAGGACTAAACCAGGACTGAACCAGGACTAAACCAGGACTGAAACAGGACTAAACTAGGACTAAACCAGGACTAAACCAGGACTGAACCAGGACTTAAACCAGGACTAAACCAGGACTGAACTAGGACTAAACCAGGACTAAACCAGGACTGAACCAGAACTAAACCAGGACTAAACCAGGACTGAACCAGGACTAAACCAGGACTAAACCAGGACTGAACCAGAACTAAACCAGGACTAAACCAGGACTGAACCAGGACTAAACCAGGACTAAACCAGGACTGAACCAGGACTAAACCAGGACTGAAACCAGGACTGAACCAGGACTGAACCAGGACTGAACCAGAACTAAACCAGGACTAAACCAGAACTGAACCAGGACTAAACCAGGACTAAACCAGGACTGAACCAGGACTAAACCAGGACTAAACCAGGACTGATTCCAGGACTGAAGAGGAGGACTAAACCAGGACTGAACTAGGACTAAACCAGGACTGAAACAGGACTCACTGTCGGGACGGGCTCGGAGGCGACCGCAGGAGAACCCCTCTAAACCCCTAAACGCGGCAATTTTCCGATCGCGCTTTGCGGACAAACTGCTCGACGTTCTCTCTCTTAAATCCAAGATTAGTCCTGGTTTAGGCCTGACCCACCCGTGTATTAAAAATATAAATAAAAAATCCACGAGACAAAAGGTGAACCGCGATATATCGAGGGACGACTGCAGCTCAATGTTGAGGCCCCACCTCCCACCCTATGGTCACCCTAACAGTATCAGATTTTCTATACTTTTGACACCCATAATGTAAACCTTCTGTCAAGTTTAATCGGAAAATCGAGCAACAGACGTCACCAAAAAACACAATTTGTTCCAATCCAAAGTAACAGAATTTATTGGATCAACGTAAATGGAAACCCATAGTTCACATTCTCTCTTTTGTGTGTGTGTGTGTGTATTTTTGTTTTCTTCTCCCTCTTGACCAGGTCATCATTGTAAATAAGAAGGTGTCAACTGACTTATCTGGTAAAATATTGAATAAATAAAATAAAAACTTTATTTGTAGAGAGCTCTTTTCATACAAAAACGCAACACAAAGTGCGTCACACAGTTCAATCAGACGTATCAGTGATGGGAACTAAAATCTCTCGATTTAGTCCTGATATAGTCCTGGTTTAGTCCTGCTTTAGTCCTGCTATAGTCCTGATATAGTCCTGGTTCAGTCCTAGTTCAGTCCTGGATTAGTCCTTCTCTTCAGTCCTGGAATCAGTCCTAGGTTAGTCCTGGTTTAGTTCTGGTTTAGTCCTGGTTTAGTCCTGCTTTAGTCCTGGTTTAGTCCTGGTTTAGTCCTGGTTTAGTCCTGCTTTAGTCATGGTTTAGTCTTTGTTTAGTCCTGGTTTAATCCCTGTCTAGTCCTGCTTTAGTCCTAGTTTAGTCTTGGTTTAGTCCTGGTTTAGACATGATTTAGTCCTGGTTTAGTTCTGGTTTAGTCCTAGTTTAGTCTTGGTTTAGTCCTGGTTTAGACATGATTTAGTCCTGGTTTAGTTCTGGTTTAGTCCTGGTTTAGTCCTGCTTTAGTCATGGTTTAGTCATGGTTTAGTCATGGTTTAGTCCTGGTTTAATCCCTGTCTAGTCCTGTTTTAGTCCTACTTTAGTCCAAGTTTAGTCCTGGTTTAGTTCTGGTTTAGTCCTGGTTTAGTTTCCTGGTTTAGTCCTGGTTTAGTCCTGGTTTAGTCCTGGTTTAGACATGATTTAGTCCTGGTTTAGTCCTGGTTTAGTCCTGCTTTAGTCATGGTTTAGTCTTTGTTTAGTCCTGGTTTAATCCCTGTCTAGTCCTGCTTTAGTCCTACTTTAGTCGTAGTTTAGTCCTGGTTTATTCCTGGTTCAGTCCTGCTTTAGTCATGGTTTAGTCTTTGTTTAGTCCTGGTTTAATCCCTGTCTAGTCCTGCTTTATTCCTGGTTTAGACATGATTTAGTCCTGGTTCACTCCTTCTTTAGTCTTGCTTTAATGCTGGTTTAGTCCTGGTTCAGTCAAAACTAAAATCTCTTATGTTTCATATTTGAGTGAATTCAATTTCCCGATCGCGCTTTGTGGACAAACTGCTCGACGTTCTCTCTCTTAAATCCAAGAATAGTCCTGGTTTAGGCCTGACCCACCTGTGTGTTAAAAAAAAATAAATTAAAAAAATTAAAAATCCGTGAGACTGCAAAATGTGAATCGCAATATATTGAGGGACGACTGTAGCTCACCTCCCACCCCCGGTAAGGTGTCCGCGTATTCACAAATGGAAATATGGTCACCCCAATAGGGATGGGCAGAATTTCATCCATTACGTTCATTTTAATCGAGAAACCGAACGCATGTTTGTGTGTATCGTGACCAAACAGGTGTGTACATGTGTCTCTGCATCAGAAGGAGCGAGACACAAACAGTGGGTCAGTCTGTAACGAACCGAAGCACAAATGCGGATTTAACGATGATTTGTACAAGAAATTCCACACTTTCCGTTGCGTTGGGACAAGTGTGAGTCCATGTGCACAGTGTATAAAGCAGCACATATGTTTCTGTGTCCAGTGGGAAAAAGTTTTTCCAGGTGAGAGTCGCTCAATGTGGATGACGAGGCCCCGCCCCCCTCCCCCCGTACGCTGTCCTGGTTTTGACAAAACACAAATCTGGTCACACTGACCTGTATTCACCTGAGTCATGTCTTTTAATCCGACAGAAACGTTGAACCAAATCAGCGACACAAGAGCTGGAGTTTTATTTTCGCTGAGTTTTATGCAAATTAGCGATGCGGTTTTAAGTTTTGTTTCTGTGAGATTTGAACAAAACTGAATTAAACACATTATAATGTCAAACAGCTGATGTGGATCTAGAGTCGTTATGTTTATATGTCGTAAAGTTGAATTTATTTATGCAGATTAGTGCAGATAGTAATAATAATGATGATCATTTTAATATAAAAACGTTAATGATTAATCGATAATCAATCGTTAATTCTTCCGACGATCGATTAAGAAAATTTCATCAAATGCCCGTCCCTACACCCTAATAGTATCAGATTTTCTATACTTTTGACACCCACACTGTAAACTTTATGTCAAGTTTAATCAAAAAAATCGAGCACCAGACGTCACGAAAAACACAATTTGTTCCAATCCAAAGTAACAGAATTTATTGGATCAGCGTAAATGGAAACACATAGTTCACATTCTGTTCCGAGTTCTGCAGAATCCAGTCGGAAAATTTCACATCTCATGTCATAACACTGCTCCCAAATACACAGCCTGGCGCGTCTTCACTACGTTTTTGGGCTTTCATAAAAATACATAGGCGATTTTTTTCTTCCCATATACAAATGTACACACGTCTCACATCATTCAAATCGAGCTAAAACTTCAAAATGACAAACAGAAAATTGATATATTTCCCCCCGTGTTTTTGTGGCACGAAGACACAACTGCTGCTTCCTCCTGTCTTGTTCGAATGCCAAATATAGTCATTGGTTCTCATGACAACAGGCAGCTGGTGGAGATGTCCTTTTTTTTCCTGCAAACACCACCGTTCTCAGTCCAAAATTTCCTCTTTTCAGACGCCGCGGTGCCGCTCCTCGGGTTTTCGACCGGGGTTAACTGCAAAAAAAAAAAGAAAAGCAAACAAAGGGAAATGAAAGTTATTAAAAACGTAAGTAAAAGTTTGTTGCTATGGACGAAGAGCTGCAACGCTCTTAAGCCACGCCCACACACGGTTAAATCAAGGAGGTATTGACGATGCAACAGGCAAAAGGCAAAAGGCAAAAGGCAACGCGTAGTGAGGGTGATGAACAAAAATAAGATCAAGGGCCTGTATCTGTTTTTAAACTTGGAACTAAACATTAAATCTGCTACGAAACTGTACATATGGTGTTTTTAGAGCCTAATCTGCGGTTTCTTTTGGGTAATTTTAGAGCGAAAAAGGTAAATATGCAGGTTTCTGGTCAAAAATCTATCAAAAACTGAGTTGCGTCAAGTGGCCACTGCAGTTTCAAGTGCTATGTGACATTACAAAGGACTGCCCTGAGTACATACAAGGTGTTTCTGATGCAAACATCTGTCTTGTCTGGTCCTTATGACTCCAGACCCCGCCCTTCCTCCAGACTCTCTCACTCTCCCCCTTTAGTCCTCCCGACCCTGCCCTGCTCTCCCCCTTTACTCCTCCAGATCCTTCCCCTAATACCTTTATTCTTCCAGACTCTCTCTCACTCTCCCCTTTAGACCTTCCGACCCCCTTCACTTTCCCCTTTAGTCCTCCAGAAATCACCTCTCCTCTAGACCCCCCTCATTCTCCCCTTTAGTCCTCCAGACCCCACCCTCACTTTCCCCTTTAGTCCTCCAGACCCCTCTCACTCTCCCCTTTAGTCCTCCATACCTCAGCCCTCCTCCAGACCCTTCCTAACTCTTCCCTTTAGTCCTCCAGACCCCCTCACTCTCCCCTTTAGTCCTCCCAGACCCCCTTCACTCTCCCTTTAGTTCTCCATACCTCAGCCCTCCTCCAGACCCTCCCCACTCTCCCCTTTAGTCCTCCAGACCCTGTCCCTCCTCCCCTTTAGTCCTCCAGACCCCCCTCACTCTCCCCTTTAGTCCTACAGACCCCGAGTCTGGCTCCAGACCCTCCCTCACTCTCCCCTTTAGTCCTCCAGACCCTCCCTAACTTTCCCCTTTAGTCCTCCAGACCCCGAGTCCTGCTCCAGACCCTCCCTCACTCTCCCCTTTAGTCCTCCAGACCCTGTCCCTCCTCCCCTTTAGTCCTCCAGACCCCCCTCACTCTCCCCTTTAGTCCTACAGACCCCGAGTCCGGCTCCAGACCCTCCCTCACTCTCCCCTTTAGTCCTCCAGACCCTCCCTAACTTTCCCCTTTAGTCCTCCATACCTCAGCCCTCCTCCAGACCCTTCCTAACTCTTCCCTTTAGTCCTCCAGACCCTGTCCCTCCTCCCCTTTAGTCCTCCAGACCCCCCTCACTCTCCCCTTTAGTCCTACAGACCCCGAGTCCGGCTCCAGACCCTCCCTCATTCTCCCCTTTAGTCCTCCAGACCCTCCCTAACTTTCCCCTTTAGTCCTCCAGACCCCAAGTCCTGCTCCAGACCCTCCCTAACTTTCCCCTTTAGTCCTCCAGACCCCAAGTCCTGCTCCAGACCCTTCCTCACTCTCCCCTTTAGTCCTCCAGACCCCCCTCACTCTCCCCTTTAGTCCTCCAGACCCTCCCTCACATTCAATTTCTGAACTCGACAAAAGTTTATTTGGTCGAAAACCTTTTGCTGCTCATCCAAACTTTCAAGCTGCGAAACATTTTCGACCAAATAAACGTTTGTCCAGTTGACAAATCGAATTTCTCCTTTTGTCCTGGATTCTACCTGAACGATAGAGATTTTACACAACACACTGGATAATATAAAGTCTATTTATCTCAACCTTAAGATATTTAAACAGATCCAGGCCCTTGAACGTCTCAAACGAGGTGAAATCACTTAAACCAACATCATATTATCGTGAAGTTCCAGTCGTTACATTCATTACTGTGTCCTGCACCAGCCGCTTCTCCGTTCTGTAGTTTCCTTTACAAACGTGTCAAACATTTGAGAATTCCCACACAGTGTCCATGCTTTGAACTGCACACAGACTCCATGCCCGTTACCAGGAAATCATTAGTTTTCCTTTAGAAGAAATCATCGTCATCATCGCTGTCGGCCTCCTCCAGAGCCCAGGTCCAGCCGGGCAGGCCGAACTCCAGCACTCTGAAAACACCAACGTAACAGGAGTCACCACGTTTAACCACGGGCAGGGTTCCCACGCTTTTCACTCGCAACAATTCAAAACTTTTCCATGAGCTAAAGTGAATTTCCCATGACTTTAAATCTGAAATGTTAACCCTTTTCCACTCACCTTATGGTTTGGGATTATAGTTTTTGAACATTCTAAATCCTGTCAGTGCATTTATTCTAGGGATGTAACGATATCCAAATCTCTCGGTACGATATTATCACGATATGCATCTCACGGCAAGATATTTATTGCGATATTTTGAAGAGGCTGATGTAATCGTAGATGGGAATTTTTTTTGCATTTAAAGGTTGTATGGAGGATTTTTTTTTTGTTTCAAATTGTCAGTGAAAGATTAAAATACCATTACAGAGACGCAGCAGCCTTGTAATTATGATGACCAAAAAAAAAAGAACGAAAATCTATCAACTGTGGACGTGTTGAGGCCAGATAAACATCAGCCAATAGAAAACGAGGCTCCCTCATTTTCTATTGGCTGTTAGGTTGTCAATCAAACTCCCTAGTATAACTGACTCGTCGGAGCGCGGGGATTACGTGGTTTACGCAGCGGTTCTTAGAGGCATTTTCGAACTGTCGCTTCCTCGCATTTCGCACAAAGTTTGTCGCGACGGCGGACGAGAATCCACGACCATTTCGCCGCAAAAGAAAGTCCGTTTTTGAGGTCGCTGAAAGAAGAAGAGAAGTGGAAAAGTAGCAAAGCCAAACTGAGGTGATTCTTGGAGATCTCGTCCAGCGATGGCGCGACCGAAGCAGACGAAGGGTCTAAAAACTGACGGTCGCTGAATTACTTCTAGACAGGAAACTTCAACAGTAATTCTGAACGCGCACAAGGACTGTCGCTGTATTTCTCTTCCCTTAAAAAAATCCTCTATACAACCTTTAAAATACCTTGACATGATTTTGGTGTGAAGTATTTCTGTCGTAATCCCAAGAATTCAAGTAAAAACATATTTCTTCATGTTGTTTGCGCTGAAATGAATCATGGGATACGTAGTTTCCGATGTTTATAAGCTGTTGCTCGATATATTGCGACAGCCCAAGAGACTTTCGACGATATCACGATTTACCACCTCTACAAAAACTACAAACATATGAAATATTTGATCTTTTTGAAGTGCTGATTGGTGCGATATTTTCACGATATACATCTCACGGTACGATATTTGTTGCGATATTTTGTGGAGAGTAACAAAACTGCGAATATTCTACTTTTCCCTCTTAAAATGCCTTGACAAGACTTAATCCAAAGACTTAAAAGTGTTAGAACTGTTATTTCTTCTTGTAGTTTGCACTGAAATGGAGCAAAGGATCATGGTCTATGTAGTTCTCTGTCTTTTTTTAGCTGTTGCTGCACCATAACTCTTCATTTAAGCAAAGACACTTGTATTTCGATATATTGTGATGGTCCACGATATTATTGTGAGAACTTTGATGATATCCTGATATTTCGGTTATTGTTACATTCGCAGTGTATAATGTAATATAGAAAATGTTATTATTCTATCTTGTAAATTACAATGTATTATTTGCGTTTTTATGATCGCTGTGGTTTCAAAATTTGTATTAAGTATTTGAATTTGAAATTTAAGTATCAAACTGCCAACTTCCACTACTTCTGACTGAAAATACTATAAAATATTAATAGTATTTGAATGTGAAAGCGCATTCTTAGTTTATACTATTGTTCTACTACTACTGTTTCAAATATAATTTCCATATCCTTTTTATTTCTTCAAGTAAAACCTCAAGATTTTGGTGTGAATTATTACCGTCAAAATCCCAAGAATTCAAGTCAAAAACATATTTCTTCATGTTGTTTGCGTTGAAATGAATCATGGGAATATTTCCCAAAGTTTATAAGCTGTTACTACAATAAAATCTGCATTTAAGCATAGAAACTTGTAATTTGATATCGATGTGATGGTCCACTATATTATTGTGCACTGTTGGGCAAGTTACTTTAAAAACGTAATGTGTTATTTATTACTTATTACTGTCATTTCAAAGTAATTCGTTACATTACAATATTACTGCATTTAAAATGTAAGGCATTACATTACTATTACATTACTTTAAGTTACTCTCACCAAAATAACTGCGAAGATGCTGAACTTTTGCGCCGTATATGGACTGAACCAGGACTAAACCAGAGCTGAACCAGGACTATAACAGGACTAACCTCGGACTGATTCCAGGACTGAAGAGGAGAACTAAACCAGGACTGAACTAGGACTAAAACAGGTCTAAACCAGAACTAAACCAGAACAAAATCAGGACTAAACCAGAACTGAACTAGGACTAAAACAGGACTCACTGTCAGGACGGGCTCGAAGGTGACGCAGGAGAAAGGAGCGGCTTTGCTCCGCACCTCACGGAGGTAAGAGCGACTGTCGCCCGATCGCGCTTTATGGACCCTGCTGCTCGGGCTCGCGGCCCTGATTTCAGCAACTATTTGCAGGTACAAGACCCGGAGTAAGACTCTGCTACAGCACGTAACTTCTACCTTCCTTCAGCGTGTCCAGAAGTCCAACTTTTTGTGCGATAGTGAGCATCTTCCTCTGCCTTTTGGGTGCGAGCGCAGGAGCCTTTGTCAGTGCAGAACGTTTCGTCGACGTTGTGGGTTTTGTCGAACAGAAAACTTGCAAACATACAGCACTTTGGACGACTGTAAACCAGGTCTAAACTAGAACTGACCCAGGTCTAAGCCAGGTCTAAACAGCGTAGAGTTCTGTGTCGGTCCTTTCCCCGCGGTTACCTGAAGGTCTACTCGGCCACGTCTCCGGTGTTTCCCCGCTGCTGATATCGCGGTGATTTTAGCAAATTTGTATGAAGAAAAACACACCACTTCGATCCAGGTTAAAAAAACATTGTAACGCGCGTTACTCACATTTGTACCGAGTAAAATATTACTATTTTTTCCCCTGTAATGCCAAACATTACTGCGTTACAGCAAAAAGCAATGCATTACTGTAATTCGTTACTTTTATAACGCGTTACTCCCAACACTGTTATTGTGAGACTTTTGACGATACGATATCACGATATTTTGGTTATTGTTACATCCCTAATTTATTGCCGTCTCTTTTAAAGAACAGGCGCATATGTTCTGAAATAATAACAGCCTAATGAGAGCTTAACAGAACGTTGGAGTTGTGTGAAAGAGATACCGAAATTCCATGATTTTTCCAAAACTTTCATTCAATTCTACATATTTCCATGAATTTTCCAGGATTTCCATGAGCGTGGGAACCCTGCAGGAGGCGTGTCAGGGCGTGGGACATGCTGCTGCTGCTGCCTGTGGGGGGCGCTGTGGGGGGCGTGAGTGCAGGATGCGGGAAGCCATGAAGGGTTAGCAAGCAGTGAAGAAGACACGTGAACGCAAGCAGAACGTCTGGTACTGCCCGACCCAAACCCGACCTCATCTGGTGTCTGCAGTTTCATTCATTTTATTTATTGACGTAAGTGATTTTGGGACTAAAGTAAAGTTATGTCGTCGTGCATAGAAACAGAACGGTAGGTCTCGTGTTCAGCCTCTGGAAAATTTTTCGCAGGATCAGCGAGCGAAGATGTCAGACTTTTGCGAACGAGCGAAATAAACCGACGAAAGAGCGAAGCCTAATATTTCACAGGTACAATTTTACTTTCTAGGCCGATAATTCTAAATGTTGTGTTTTAAACCCAGACTGACTTAACCCAGGACTGAGCCAGGACTAAACTACAGCTGAATCAAGACTGAACCAGGACTAAACCAGGACTAAACCAGGACTGAACTATAACTAAACCAGGACTAAACAAGGACTGAACTATAACTAAACCAGGACTAAGACCAGGTCTAAACCAGGTCTAAACCAGGACTGAACTATAACTAAACCAGGACTAGACCAGGTCTAAACCAGGACTAAACCAGGACTAAACCAGATCTGAACCAAGACTGAACTATAACTAAACCAGGACTAACCAGGTCTAAACCAGGTCTAAACCAGGACTAAACTACAAGCTGAAATCAAGGACTGAACCAGGACTAAACCAGGACTGAACTATAACTAAACCAGGACTAGACCAGGTCTAAACCAGACTGACTAAACCAGGACTAAACCAGGTCTAAACCAGGACTAAACCAGGAAACTAAACCAGGTCTAAACCAGGACTAAACCAGGTCTAAACCAGGACTAACCAGGACTAAACCAGACTACAAACCAAGGACTAAACCAGGTCTAAAACAGGACTAAAACCAGGACTGAACAACTAAACCAGACTAAACAAGTAAACTAAAAGGACTGCTAAACAGGTCTAAACCAGGACTAAACCAAAAACAGGAACCTAAACCAAACTAAACTAAACCAGAGCTAAACCAGGACTAAAAACAGGAAAACAGACTAAAACAGGACTAATCTAGGACTGAACCAGATCGAGCCACACAGTGCTACTTGGTCTGTGGGAAATGCTGTTATTTTAATTAATTTTATTGTAGCTTTCACACGTTATCTGTATATATGTAAATGTAACTGTTTCTTCTGTTTTGTTGACTTTTATGTGAAGCACTTTGGTCAGCTGAAGTTGTTTTAAATGTGCTATAGAAAATAAACTTGATTTAATTGAATACTGTCTTGTCCCCGAATGACGTTCATTCATTTAAAGCAGCGTAACCCAGTACCAAGATGGCGGCTTTGCTGACGCATTCGCTCCTATACACAGCGGTTGTCAATGCGAGATCTACAGTTCTATATCTACACCGCATGTGCAGAAATAATCATTCACAATCCGTGTATCATTCGTTCATTCGTTTTTCAATATAAAACCAAAATAAGAAAACGAAAAACAACAGTTTTCTTCGTTATTTGTCTCCAAAACCAAAATGAAAAAAAACAGCGATTTGTTTTTCTGGTGTTTAAATGAAGAATGGAAAAAACGGATAACGGTCCCGCTCCGGTCCCGGTCTCAGTCCCGCTCTGGTCTCGGACCTGGATCAGTCCTGATTCAGTCCGTATGCGGTGCAAAAGTCCGGCATCGCAGTCACGGAAGTCACGTAAACGGGAAACGGCCGTTATCCGTTTTTTCCATTCTTCATTTAAACACAAAATCGAAAACTGAAAAAACGAATCATTATCCGTTTTTTCATTTTGGTTTTGGAGACAAATAACGAAGAAAACTGTTGTTTTTTCGTTTTCTTATTTTTGGTTTTATATTGAAAAACGAATGAACGAATGATACACGGATTATTCACTGCGTCTCTGTTGGTCGTCCAGTTTCATAGAACCATAGTTATATTGGTAACTTTCAATGATCGTCGCCCAGAACCGAACCCACTGAACGCTCCCCGGTGTCGTTTTTGGATTTGTATGCAGGTGCAGGAGCAGAACCGGATGAAGTCGGGTTTGTCGGACGATGCGGGGACAGCTCTACTTACACAGAGAAAGACGTTAGAAAGTGGAGAGGTCAGAGAGGTCAGAGGTCAGTGCAGGATGATGCGCAGCATGGGCCCAGAGCTGCAGGAGTGAGAGCCAGGGGACAGGGTTACACAGGGGTCGAACAGGGGTCATACAGAGGTCAAACAGAGGTCATACAGGGGTCATGTGGCAGCAGAGAGCACCCGCCCACAGCATCATACGCTAGTGTAGAATAATACAGTTTAAATATAAAATCATATAGATTCTTGTACGGAATAAAGGATGATAAATGGATGGATGGATGAAGAAAAAAATAATAAAAATTGTACTTTCTCTTTCTACACAGCAAAAACTGGAGGGTTAAAATTTCAGGGTAAAATATTTCAGAGTTGATTTTAACACAAAAAGTGTTATTTTGACTCTTTGAAAGTTAAATGGGGGTTTGAGTTGAGGTTATTTGCTAGTTAATTCAACTTCCCCTAGTGTTAATTCAACTTTCCCTAGTGTTAATTCAACTTTCCCTAGTGTTAATTCAACTTCTTCTAGTGTGAATTCAACTTCTTCTAGTGTGAATTCAACTTCTTCCCTAGTGTGAATTCAACTTTCCCTAGTGTGAATTCAACTTCCCCTAGTGTGAATTCAACTTTCCCTAGTGTGAATTCAACTTTCTAGTGTGAATTCAACTTTCCCTAGTGTTAATTCAACTTCTTCTAGTGTTAATTCAACTTCTTCTAGTGTGAATTCAACTTTCCCTAGTGTGAATTCAACTTTCCCTAGTGTGAATTCAACTTTCCCTAGTGTGAATTCAACTTCCCCTAGTGTGAATTCAACTTCTTCTAGTGTGAATTCAACTTCTTCTAGTGTGAATTCAACTTTCCCTAGTGTGAATTCAACTTTCCCTAGTGTGAATTCAACTTTCCTAGTGTTAATTCAACTTCTTCTAGTGTGAATTCAACTTCTTCTAGTGTTAATTCAACTTCTTCTAGTGTGAATTCAACTTCTTCTAGTGTGAATTCAACTTTCCCTAGTGTGAATTCAACTTCTTCTAGTGTTAATTAAACTTTCCCTAGTGTGAATTCAACTTCCCCTAGTGTTAATTCAACTTTTTCTAGTGTTAATTCAACTTCTCTTAGTGTGAATTCAACTTCTCTTAGTGTTAATTTGGCTCCTCCCACCCACCACTTCAAACTCCCGCAAGAGTAGACCAGTTTGAACCAGTTTTGTTCATAATTTCATCTTAAATTAACTAAAATAAAGTGTAAAAATAAAACATCTCTGTGTGTTGTTTTGCCAAATCGGGATAACTCTACAAAGTGTTACCCGTTTACTCTCAAAACCTTAATATAACTCTTGATTTCAGAGTTAAACAGGAATTTTGGTCCAGTGTTACTTAGTGAACATTGGACATTGGACTCATATAAACTCGGCGTGTAACGACACAAAAATCACGGTTCGGTTCATTTTCAGTTCAGTTTGGGAACAAAATGCCAAATCATTTGCTTTGTATTTATTTCTGTTTTTATTAAATCAACAATTTGTTTTAACATTATACAATCGAGAAAATAAAATAAATGCAAAGTGCTGCTTGGTAAAACTAATAAGATAAATAAAGTATTCTCAAATAAGCAACAAATGTTTGAAATGTTATTACAAAATTAATTCCTTGAAAACAGTAAACAAAACTTTTCAAAAAATAAAGCTCAGCACTGACAGTTCCAGCATAAAGTTTTACTCAATTGGAGATTCAGTGCTGGCGAAAGGCGAAAGTGAAGACCAGGGAGCGACGATGTGGTCAAGGTGGGGGGCAACTGTTGTCAAGGTGGTCGCCCTAACTATAAAGCGCTGTGGGAAACACTGCCCCAATCACAGATGAGTTCCTTCGTGAATATTAAAGAGCCGAGTCTCCGTGTAGCTGCATGTGTGGTGGTGGAATATAAACACACACAAACTGTGCACATTCATGCACAGACCCACACCAAACCCAACGTCCCAAACTGAAAGGGTTTGGCATGAACACATGAACCGTTACACCCCTGATATAAACCCTGACAAAATGTTCAAACTGATTCTGTGAGAGTCAATTTTAACTCTCCAGTTGTTGCTGTGTCTGATAAAAGACTTAGAGTTGTCGTGTCTCGTGTGTTTTGTGTGTGTCTGTGTGTCGTGTGTGTGTTGTGTGTTGTGTGTTTGTGTGTCTGTGTGTTGTGTGTGTGTGTGTGTGTCGTGTTTGTGTGTTTGTCTCCTCACCTGGTTTTGCTCGAGCTTTGCTGCTGCTGCTGCTGCTGCAGGGTCCGGCTGCTGGCCTGGATCTTGATGGCTCCTCGGTGGGACATGCGGGGGGAGGCCCTGGGGGAGGCCCTGGGGGAGTCTCTTGGGGAGACTCTGGGACTGGGAGTGGGTCTGGGCTGGAGCTCCGGGGTGGGGGGCTGCGGCGCCGGGGGCAGGGCGGCCGAGAGGGGGCTCAGGGTGGGGTGTTTTCGGGGGATCCTCTTGAGCAGGTGACTGACCCAGCGCGTCTGCTCCTCCGCAGAGCTGGCCAGCAGGAGGAGCTCTTTGGCCGTGGACATGTCGTAGTTCACTGAGGTACACGAGGAAGTACACCTGTACGCAGGTACACAGTACAGCAGTACACATGTGCAGTACACCTGTACACGCAGTACACATGTACACGCAGTACACATGTACACACAACACACCTGTACACGCTGTCATTTTGTTCTACTGCATTCTCTCAAGTAAACATATTATATACTTCAAATCTATGAAAGTGCTCCTCAACCTTTTTAGCTCCACAGACCAGTTTTATGTCCGACAATATCTCAATATCTCAAGGACCAGGGGCTGCGGCGGCGCGGGATGGTTTAGTCCTGGTTTAGTTCTGGTTTTAGTTCTGGTTTAAGTCCTGGTTTAGACCTGTTTTAGTCCTGGTTTTAGTCCTGGTTTTAGTCCTGTTTTAGTTCTGATTTACTCCTGGTTTAGTCCTGGTTTAGTCCTGGTTTAAGTCCTGGTTTAGACCTGTTTTAGTCCTGGTTTTAGTCCTGTTTTAGTCCTGGTTTTAGTCCTGGTGTAGTCCTGGTTTTAGTCCTGGTTTAAATCCTGTTTTAGTCCCGGTTTTAGTCCTGTTTTAGTCCTGGTTTTAGTCCTGGTGTAGTCCTGGTTTAGTCCTGGTTTTAGTCCTGGTTTTAGTCCTGGTTTAGTCCTGGTCTAGTCCTGGTCTAGTCCTGGTTTTAGTCCTGGTTTAGTCCTGGTTTTAGACCTACGGCCCTGGCCTGGGGGTTTTGGGGACCCCTGATCTATGAAACCTGTGGATCTTTATGTGAGAATTTGGACATTTTTCCGAGTTTGAAAACTGCAGTCTCTGAGTCAACAGCAAAATATGACTCAGGTGACGAGGAGGAGTTAGTTTCAGTGTAGATAAACTCCACCCTTCAGTCAGATCTAGGGCAGAACTGAAGAAGCCTCTTGGAGCAGTGGCAAAACCAGAGGCGGCGCTACCATTAGGCAAAAGTAGGTAACTGCCGAGGGCCCCTAAACCTGGAGGGGCCCCCAACCAACTGCCAAGGCGTCAGAGCAATTTGATTTTCTCTAAATATGACATTAAATGAGAGGAGTTTACTTTTAAACAATAATCATAAAAGAAAAAAATAATCATCATATGTAGTGGATGTAAACAAAATGTAATTATACTAGCAGAAAAATAAAACTACTTTCAGGTCTGGTTTTCTAGCAGGCGACTGAACGAATAAGACAAATTTTCAATCCACCATAATTCAAATAAATAGAGACGTGCATGTCTCAAAAACAATGAGGAAAAACAGTCAATAAATATATATATATATATTAAAATTATAATCAGGGTCCCAAATTTAAGTTTGCCTAGAGGCTCCAAATCGCATACTCACTATATTCTCTAAAAAAAAAAAATGTGCCCAGTTGACAGAATCCATTTTCTTTTGCGATGGAACCAACGTGGACGAGTGAGGGATTACACAGAAAACTTCATTTGTTTGTTTGTTGTTTCCGTTGGGCAAACCAACTCCATAAACAGATTGATTCTCCTCTGTCACAAAGTGGTACTGTTACACAATACAAACATGTCACACTTGATACTGAGGAAGAGACTTGATACAACAATGATCATAAAAAACACTCTTCCTCAAGCCAAGAGAAAGTGATTTTTCAGGATTAAATGGATGAACTTTCTTTTCTGTTCCCAAGCGCTTTGTGTTGCATTTTTTTTGTATGGAAAGTGCTCTGTAAATAAAGTTTGATTGATTGTGTCCTGATATTTGTGTGTAATCCCTCAGTGCTCCATGTGCTGTTATACTTGTTCTGATACAACTCAAAATTATTCTAAAGCTGGATCTGGTCAAGTGGTAACGGAGGGAAACAGGGGCAGATTTTTGACATTCAAATGTCTCTTATTCAGAAACTAGAGGAACTATTGAAATAAGTAAAGTATCAGAATGTAGGAAAGAGTTACACTCCAACAGGGTCAAGTTAAACCTGTGATATTCTTTCAAGTTGTTGACAAAAAATTTTAAAAACTCATGTCGGTAACAGAGGGAATGAAATATGCAGCACTTTTTGGGCAATAAATCCAAACAGTGAAAACTCTTGGTTCTCACTTACATATCCTTAACAAACTGGTTTGAATATTTGCTTCATATAGTTTTCTACCATATGGTACAAGATTAGGTTGAAAAACCTCTTACTTTTTGACTCATGAGATTTTTTATTAAGAAAGGTCATGGTAACGGAGGGAAAAGTAACGGAGGGAAAATTGTGTAAACAAGTAGAAGGTGCAGGATTTTACATCATTTGTCACTTTATTCTTCCGAATACTTTAATATTACTTCAAAATGAAAGAAACTATTTCCATAAAATATGTCAGTCCTTCCAAGCAAATTTTTATCATTTTAATTTTTTGTTCATGTACCTTCATCAACAGTTCAAAGATGGAATAACACAAGATATGATGAAATACATCCATTTATTTACATGATTTTTGAGTCTTTGAAATTTGGGAAATAATTTTTGTTCCATGTTTCATACATGGTCTGTTTAAAACGTATGGAACTTTAGAACCAAAAATGGTACAGAAAAAAGGTCAACAGTTTCATAAACTAGAGTACATATGTATCTGTTCAATACATTTTTATATCAGATGAATTAACGTGAATTTTTGGCCTTGATGTTTACTTCTGCTTGACTGAGACCAGCTACTAAAACCTTAATTTCTGTCCTGTGAATGTAACATTTTAAATATCGATACCTGCTCAACTGAGGATCTACTTTTAATACTAGAATCTGATTTAGATACTTTTGACAACCCTACAAAGCGTCCGTGCTGTAAACTCCGCCCAGACGGTGGTAAACCTCTGCCCGTGACTCACCTTTGCAGGGGGGGATGCCCTCCTCCTTGCTGCCCATATGGTCCTTGTGGCACTTGAAGTGGCAGCGGCGGCACTCGAGGGCGGCCGGGGGCTTGAACATGTGCCAGAGCGGGCGGGCGCACACCTCGCAGCCCGAGGGGAAGTGGTACAGCGTGGGGATCAGCTCGTGCCCTTTGTGGCTGATGTAGGACGGGCGCTCGCTGAAGCTGACCGTCTCCACCGAGGCGTCCGGGTCGCGCTTGATCTCGCCTTCGTTGGCGTACAGGATCTGACAAGAACAAGATTTTATAAACGCACTTACTTTTAAAACTATTTTAAGAAACCTTTGTAAAATGCCGTCACTTTTTGGACAATTTTAAGAAGGATCTGTAAAATGCTGTCAATTTTTGGACAATTTTAAGAAACCTTTGTAAAATGCCGTCACTTTTCGAACAATTTTAAGAAGTTTTTGTAAATGTGTCACTTTTTGGACATTTTTAAGAAGCCAACATTTCTACAGAGACAGGTGGACCTGTCTGTGTTTTTGCAGCGTGTTCCAGTCCGAGAGCGCAGCAGCAGCAGCAGCAGCAGCAGCAGCAGCAGCAGCAGCAGAATCTGTGTGTTGTTCGTTCATTAGTTTTTCAAAATAAAACCAAAAATAAGAAAATGAAAAATCAACAGTTTTCTTCATTATTTGTCAACAAAACCAAAATGAAAAAACAGATAACAGCCGTCTCCCGTTTCTGAAACTTAAACTGCGATCCTGGACTTTTGCGCTGCATACGGCCTGAACCAGGACTGAACCAGGTCCGGGACCAGATCGGAACCAGCCCGGAATTGAGACCAGGACTTAGACTGGGACCAAACCAGGACTGAGTCTGGGACCAAACCAGGACTGAGTCTGGGACCAGACCGGGAGCAGGAACAGGACCAAGACTGAGACTGGGACTGAGGCCGGGACTGAGACCAGGACTTAGGCCGGGACAAGAATGGGACTGAGACCAGGACTGAAAAAGGAACTTAGACCGGGACCAGACCAGAACTGAAAAGGGTTTAGTCCTGGTTTAGTCCTGGTTCAGTCCTGGTTTAGTCCGTTATCCGTTTTTTTCCATAATTCATTTAAACACAAAATCGAAAACTGGAGAAAATGAACCATTATCTGTTTTTTTCAGACAAATAATGAAGAAAATTTTAGTTTCTTTCATTTTCTTATTTTTGGTTTTATTTTGAAAAACGAATGAACGACTGACACACAGATTCAGCAGATCAGGAGCAGCGTTCAGTCTGTTTCTGTGCTTTGTTTTCATTTTTGTGAGCACAGAAAATCCCAATTCACACATTACTGGGAATATAAGTACCACCACTAACAGTACTTCAATTACTACTACAATATTCAGATGAGGTTTGCAGATTTTATACTCCAGTTGGCTCTTATTTAGTTTTGACAAATCCAAATATTGTACTTCGTGTGAGAAAATCCCTCTTCTCGTTCTTCTACTCTAGCCTCCGCAGACTTTTCTGTACTCCGCTCACACTCCGGAGCGCTGGGAGTACAGATGTGAGGAGAATAAAAAGAATGTAATGACTCCGCTCTCTTTTGCACTCAGACGTTGACGGATGTTTTATGCACAGGGCCCTGCGGGGGGGGGGGCGGTACCTGGAATATTCGGGGTATTTCCCTGGCGTCGGCGCGGTACACGTCGGTCTGGGTGACGGGACGCACGTGGAACAGTTTACTGCAAGAGAGAAGAAGAAGAAGAGAAGAAGAGTCAGGTGCATTTTCTTTTCTCACAATTCTGGTAAAAGCTTTGGCTGTAAAACATTTCTTGATTGCAGTTTTCTTTTTTCTATTTCTTTAAAACACAATAAATAAACCAACAAACAAGCAAACACTATTCATTATATATAAAAACATAAATCTGTTGTGTGTCTTTTCAATTTGTTGATAATGTAAATACTATTTTTGTACCACTAAAACAAAAGAGTGTATTTTTATGGAAGGGCTGTACCATCATAATATCGTCAATTTTGTTTAGAAGATTTGAAATTCAACTATCTTGTTAAATATTTGGTAACACTTTATAATAACTACACTTTATTTAGCCTTAATAAAGCATGAACGAAGGCTTAATTAATAATAAACAAAGACTTAATTAATAATGATTCACGCTTAGTAACTACTTAAAGGTTGTATGGAGGATTTTTTTTTGTTTCAAAGTTGTCAGTGATAGATTATAGATGCAGTCGCCTTGTAATTATGATGACCAAAAAAAAGAGAATAAAAATTCATCAACTCTGGACGTGGTGGGGCTAAACATTTGCCAATAGATAACGACACTGCCTCGTTATCTGTGAGCTGACAGGCTGTCAATCAAACTCCCTACGTTTCTAGTGTAACTGACTTGCCTGCGCCGCCGGTACGTGGTTTACGTACGACTGTCACGCAGTCCACAGACGCAAGACGCACAGACGCTGTTTACTCCACCAACGCAACAGTTCTTAGCGGCTTTTTTGACCTATATCTTCCTCGCAGTTTCGCACAAAGTTTGTTGCAATGGCGACAAGAATCCAGGAGCAGTTCGCCGCAAAAGAAAGTCCGTTTTTGAGGTCGCTGAAAGAAGAAGACAAGGGAGAAAAGCAGCGAAGCCAAACTAAGGTGATTCTTGTAGATTCATTCCAGCGATGGCGCGACTGAAGCAGACGAAGGGTCTAAAGACTGAAGCACTGGTCCACAAATTACTCCTGGACAGGAAACTTCTGCTTATTATGAAAACGTCCTTTATTTCCAAGAGCGAGACAAACGTTTTTCAGGACACAAAAGTGATATCCTATGTCTAAAAACGTAATTTTCAAGGCAAAGAAAGAGTCCGCTTGCTGCTGCGTGTTGTAGCTAGTTCATTCGCACGGAATCTCCGCGCAACCTTCTCTGCACCCCTTTCCTGCTCCTCTCCCCGCTGCCCGTTCCGCTCTTCCCCCTGCTCCTCACTTCTCCGGGCACGGAATCTCCGCGCACCACTCCCCTCTCCCCTCTCCTCTCCCCTCTCCCTGCTCCCTGCTCCTCACTTCTTGTCTGCGCAAGAAATGTCCGCGCCCCCCCTCCCCCTGCTCCTCACTTCTCCATCTTGTCTAACCAACACTGTAGTTAGTTGTTTACAAGTCATGTGCAGCACCGGCTGTAAACAAACCTGTTTCTGGCGTAAGGAGGAGGAGGGAGGAGGTGTTTCTACGTAGGAGCTGTAGGGGAGGGGAGGTGGTTTCACGCATGCGCAACATTTGAAAAAGGACAAACAGTCGCTGGATTTCTCGTTCCTTGGAAAATCCTCTATACAACCTTTAATTACTACCTTAATTCGCACTTGCACTGAATTTGCCTGTGCTGTAAATAGTTACTCATAATTATTTCATACATAATTACTCATGAACTAACCATTTGAGCATTTATTAATGATTAATAAGCTATAAGAGAATGATTTACTAATAATACAGTGCAATGATAATTCAGGCAGCTGTTATCTGTTAGTTAAGTCTTTATGAGAGCTTTTCTAAAGTGAAGACGAATTATGCTTTATTAAACATTTACTAAGCGTGAATCATTGTTAATTAAGTCTTTGTTCATTATTAATTAAGTCTCTATTCATGCTTTATTAAGGCTAAATAAGGTGTAGTTATTATAAAGTGTTACCAAATATTTATTACTGTCAAATAAGAGCTGATTAAAAATAAACCTCAACTAAAACATTAATACCATATTTATCGGATGATAAGGTTTTGCGTCTTGGGCAGTGTAGACGGAAACACTACGGTGGAGAGGATTCAGCTTTTCCACTCGGTCGGACGTCGGTTTCAGATTTTTGCATTTTTAAGCCCCCAAAACGCCGTCACCGTCTAAACCAGACATGTCAAATTCAGGCCCGGGGACTAAATTTGGCCCACGATATAATTATATTTGGCCGGCGAGATCATTTCAAATCTGTACGAGAGCCGCCCGTGGTTACAGACAGAATACAGAGACATTATTTATTTAAAATGTTGTTATTATTAGTGCTGTCAAGCGATGAAAAAAATTGAGAGATTAATTCATGGTCTGTAATTAATTAATCTCTTTTTTAATCTCACCTAAAATTAGCTGAGAAAAGCCTTCAATTTGAGGTATTTTCATTTAAATTCATTATTAAACACATTATTTTCATACTGTCATCAAAGTTTTTATATAAGTATCATCATTATTATTACTATTAATAATCCGCATAAATAAACTCAACTTTACAACATATAAACATAAAGACTCTAGATCCACATCAGCTGTTTGACATTATAATGTGTTTAATTTTTAATTTTTGCGCAAGTCTCACAGAAACAAAACTTAAAACTGCATGACTAATTTGCATAAACTAAGCGAAGAAAAGAAAAAAAACGCTCTTGTGCTGCTGCTGCGGTTCAGGTTCTGTCAGACTGAAGGACAGGACTCAGTGGTATGTGAGTTTTCTCTCTGTGACAGAGGATGTGTGTCTGTTCTGTGTCTGTGTCATGATGTTTTCAGAGATCAGACGTGTGCAGGTTTATCACAAATGCGGGCGAGAACGGGAATGAAAATTACAGCTCTTTGCGAACAAAACACTACTGTGGTGATGTTTTTGATGAAGGGGGTGTTTATTTGTTTGCACATAATATTCAAATCAGACTTTTTTTTTTCTTTTTTTTTTTAAGGAGAAGAGGAAAGTGCCTCATTTTTTTTTTTCTTTTGCTGCTGCTCATCGTGAAAATTACAATTCTTTGCGGAAGCGACAAACAGATTTTATAATAAGGCAACCCGCGTACAGAAACAGTAAAGTTAGAGATTAAAAATAAGATTAACGCGATTAAAAAACATAACGCGCTAAATATAATAGTAATTAATTAATCGCAATTAACGCGATAATTTGACACCCCTAGTTTTTTTTATATTTTGCTTGTTCTGGATTCAATGTTTAAGCAAAACTATTATTAAACATTTATTTTAATAAAAAAAAAGGTTTAACATTACATATCTCGAAAGAAGAAAAAACATGCAGATGTTGTTGAAATTTTTCAATAAATATTTAGTTTGGCCCACGACTTAGTCCCAGTTTTTAATTTTGGCCTCTGTGAATTTGAGTTTGACATTCCTGGTCTAAACGAAAGGTGCTTCCATTAAAATATGTTGTAGTTTTTACCCGTTTTTTTGTGTTTTCATGTAAACAGACCCTAAGACATGAAGAATAATA
>NW_026571036.1:3244566-3252066 GCF_026225935.1 Boleophthalmus pectinirostris
CGGACTGGACCCGGACTGGACCCGGATGGACTGGACCGGGACTAAACCGGGACTGGACCGAGGACTGGGAGGACTGGACCGGGACTGGACCCGGGACTGGACCGGACTGGACGGGACTGGACCCAGACTGGACCCGGACTGGACCTGGGACTAAACCAGGACTGGACCACTGGACTGGACCGGACTGGACCAGGACTGGACAGGACTGGACCGGGACTAAACCAGGACTAACCAGGACTGGACCGGGACTAAACCAGGACTGGACAGGGACTTTTTACTCGTTGTTATTATATTATATTGTGATGTGTCCAAATAATTTCTCTTGTGGATTAATAAAGTTTGTCTAAGTCTAAGACTAAACCGGAACTGGATTCAGACTGGACCAGGAGTGGACCGGGACTAAACCAGGACTGGAACTGGGACTGCACCGGGACTAGACAAGGACTGGACTGAGATTAAACCAGGACTGGACAAGGACTGCACTGGGACTGGACAGGACTAGCCAAGGACTGGACTGGGAATGGACCAGGACTGGACCAGGACTAGACAAGAACTGGATCATGATTGGACCATGACTGGACAAGAACTGGACCGGGACTGGACCGGAGGACTGGGACCAGGACTAAACCGGGACTGGACCAGGACTAAACCGGGACTGGAAAAGACTGGACTGGACAAGGATGGACCAGGACTGGACAGACTGGACCGGGACTGGACAAGACTAAACCAGGACAAACCAGGACTGGACAAGGACTGACTGGACTGAACGAAGGACTGGACCAAGGACTGGACCAGGACTGGACCGGGACTGGACCAGGACTAAACCAGGACTGGACCAGGACTGGACAAGGACATGTTAACAATAGGAGTTTAAAGATTTGTCAAACATGCATGAATCACTCCAAATACAACTGCAGAGGGTCAAAGAGAAGAAACTATAATGTGGTAAAAAGCTGTGAAAAAAACATTTTGCCAAAAGTGTTTTCTGCTTTAACACTAAAAACATAAAAGCCGATTCATATTTCATAAGAACATAAGAGTTTGTTTGGGCTCTGACATTTCACACTTCAAAAGATGTTCTGTTGTTGAACTGCGCCGCTTCTTCGCTCTATTTCTTTTCGTCCTGGCCTGACCGCCTTTTTTTTTTAGTGACTCACCTTTTGGCTTTTATAAACTTGTAATGGAGGTTACGCCAAACGTTTCTACACTGATTTTCGTCCGAGTATAAAATGTCGGCAATCTCCCTCCAGGAATTTCTTGCTTCTTTTGTTCGGCCGACAAATTTCTTACGTTCCTATGAAATACTAGTATTTAAAATATATCATTCATAAAATTCAATATCCAAAATATCTCTGGCATTTTTTGCTCTAACTACATGAAAACTGGCACTGCACACACTTATCCCGTTAGGACAACACCCTCCAAATCTGAGATCAGTCGGACGAGTGGTTTGAGCGTGGAACAGACAAACAAACAAACACACACTCAGATGTTCCTTGCATTTATAGGTAGATGAACACATGCATCCTAAATGTCAAACTTCCGGTCATCACGCAATCCACACTGGGAAGGATCCTCCAGGAAAGTGAGCATCAAACCTCCATGTTTGTTTTTCCCAGTGGGACGCGTCTATTGTCAAAGTGGATTTTTTTCAAGTCTTTTGAACCATGTCACTTTTGATTCTGGTTCTGATATTTTATTTTAGTTCTGGGATTCGGACGTCGTAATTGTTGTGGTTGTTGGATCCTAACAGCGGAAAACGGCTCGAGAAAATGGGCTTTGGAAGTTTGCGAACTCCATAAATGCAAAAGTGAATCAGATGTGTGTGACTCAAACCTCCTGTTCAAACTGTTTCTCTTCCCAACGGAATTGAAAAATAGTGAAAGGTGAAGGCGATGGGCAGGATTGATCCACAGGAAGAACCAATAAGGAAACATTTGTCTGACTAAGAAATCATCCCGAGTTTGCAGAGAACATTTTGTATGTGGAGCGACGACAAAACAAAATCCCGTTTGTTAATGGAGAAGAGCAGAAGACAAACAGACTGAGCTGCACTTTCTTGTTCTTGTGGTTTTACGGCAACATCACGTCTTGGTCTCTCTGCAGTGGAAGGTGTTTCTTGGTGAACAGTTGGTGCTTTTCGCTTTGGCGTTGACTTTTTAAATTCATCGGGATTTTGTTTTGTTGTCGCTCCACATACAAAATGTTCTCTGTAAACTCGGGATGATTTCTTAGTCAGACAAACTTTTCCTTTTTAGTTCTTCCTGTGGATCAATCCTGCCCATCACCTTCACCTTTCACTATGTTTCAATTCCGTTGGGAAGAGAAACAGTTTGAACGGAGGTTTGAGTCACACAGTTATGGAGTTCGCAAACTTCCAAAGCCCGTTTTCCGCTGTTAGGATCCAACAACCCACGCAATTAACGATGTCCGAATCCCAAAACTAAAACATGACAATATCAGAACCAGAAACAAAAGTGATATGGTTCAAAAGACTTGAAAAGATCGACTTTGGCAATAGACGCATCCCACTGGGAAAACAAACATGGAGGTTTGATGTTCACTTTTTCGGAGGATCCTTCCCAGTGTGGATTGCGCGATGACCTGAAGTCGGACATTCGTGATGCATGTAAAGGCCTTAACCAAGCGTTTTCATGGGCGTGTCCACAGCACACTTCATGCTTCGTGCTCTTCACTTCGTGCTCGTCACCTTCCGGGTCAAACTCCTCTGGGCTCTGAAGGGGGGGCTGGTGGTAGGGGAGAGCGAGGGGGCGGCGCCGTCTCCGCCCTTCCTCCTCCTCGTCCTCCTCCTCCTCCCGCTCCTCCTCGTCCTCGCCGCCGCCGTCGGACTCGGAGTCGGAGCGGAGGAGCGAGCCGAGGGGGCGGAGTCGGGGCGGCGGGTCCGGGCGCAGGTCCGGGCGCAGGTCCGGGCGCGGGTCCGGGCGCAGGTCCGGGCGAGTGTCTATGCGCACGGACTTATGTGTGCGTTTGTACAGGAACATCGACTCGGACGTGTGCGACTGAGTGATGCGCACTAAAGGAGGAAGAGAAGAAGAAGAGGAGAAGAAGAGGAGGAGGAGAGAAGGAGGAGGAAGAAGAGGAGAAGAGGAAGAGGAGGAGGAGAGGAAGAGGAGGAGAAGAGGAAGGAGGAGGAGAGAGGAAGAGGAGGAGAAGAGAAGGAGGAGGAAGAGGTGGAAGAGAGGAAGAAGAGGAGGAGGAGGAGAGGAGAGGAGGAGGAGGAAGAGGAGAGGAGGAAGAGGAGGAGAGGAAGAGGAGGAAGAGGAGGAGGAGGAGAGGAAGAGGAGGAGGAGAGGAGTAAAGGAGGAGGAGAGGAGAAGAGGAGGAGGAAGAGAGGAAGAGGAGAGGAGGAGGAGACGAAGATAAGGAGAGGAGAGGAGAGGAGGAGGGAGGACGAGTGGAGGAGGGGAGGAGAGGAGGCGAGGAGAGAGGAGGAGAGGAGGAGAGGAGAAGGAGAAGAGGAGGTAGAGCAGAGGAAAGGAGGAGAGGAGGAAAGGAGGACGAGAGGAGGATGAGAGGAGAGTAGAAGGAGGAGAAGAGGAGGAAGAAGGAGGAGGAGAGAGGAGAGGAAGAGGAGAGGAGGAGAAGAGGAGGTAAAGGAGGAGGAGAGGAGAGAGGAAGAGAGAGAAAGGATGGAGAAGAGGAGGAGAGAGGAGGGAGTAGAAGGAGGAGAGAGGAAAAGGAGAAGAGGGAAAAGGAGAGAAGAGGAGTAGAGGAGGAAGAGGAGGAGAGGAGGGGAGGAGGAAAAGAGGAGGAGAGGAGGAGAAGAAGAGGAGAGGAGGAGGAGAGGAGAGACGAGGAGAAGAGAGAGAGAGGAGGAGAGGAGGAGGAGGAGGAGAGGAGAGGAGGAGGAAGAGGAGGAGGAGGAAGGAGGAGGAAGAGGAGAGGAGAAAGGAGGAGGAAGAGGAAGGAGGAGAGTAGAGAAGGAAGAGGGGGAAGAGGAGGAGGAGGAGAGAAGGAGGAGGAAAAGGAGGAGAGGAGAAGGAGAGAAGAGGAGGAGAGGAAGTGGAGACAAGGAAGAGAAGGAGAAGAGGAGGAGGAAGGAGGAGGAGGGGAGAAGGAGGAAGAGAGGAGAGGAGGAGGACAAGAGGAGGAGAGGTGAAGAGAAAAGGAGAGAAGAGAGAGGAGAGAGAAGGAGGAGAAGAAGAAGAGGAGGAGAAGAGGAAGAGGAGGAGGAGAGGAGACGAGGAAGAGAGAGGAGGAGGCGGAAGAAAGGAGGAGGAGAGGACAAGGAACGAGAGAGGAGGAGGAGGAGAGAAGAGGAGAGGGACAAGAGGAGGTGATGAGGAGGAGAGGAAGAGGAGAGGGAGGAGGAAAAGGACACAAGGAAGAGAGGAGAGGAGGAGAAGAAGGAGAAGAGGAACAAGAGGAGGAGGAGGGAGGGAGGAAAGGAGGTAAGGGGGGATGAGAGGAGGCGCAAAGGAGAAAGAGCGGAGTGTGGATGAGGAAAGAAGGAGAGGAGGAGATTAGGACAAGGGACAGAGGAGTGAGAGAGAGAGGAGGAGGGAGAGGAAGAGAGGAAGAGAGGAAGAAAGAGGGAGAGGGGAGGAAGTGGAGAGAGGAGGAGAGGATGGAGAAGAAGAAGAGAAGAAAGAAGAGGAGAGAGACAAAAAGGTGGAAGGAGGAAGAGGAGAAAGAGCAGGAAGAACAAGTGATGAGAAGATAAAGAACTGCAACAGTAAAAAAAAAAATAAAAAAAATAAAGAGAAAAGTGAAGAAAGAACATTTGTGGGACTTTCACAGTGGAACGTGAAAATCTAAAATAAAGTTTGTTTTTTTTCCTTTTTTTTTTCTATTTTTATTCAGAATTAAAGCTGAAGTGTTTCATCACCCGTTGTCCATTAAAAATACTTGTTTACACCTGATGCCCTCCCAGGTTTTATTCAGACAGGCACAGAACAGGAGGCGTCGTTAAACCTCCGGCCCCGTTTGTTCCTCCTTTTGTGCCTGTGCTCCGTTTGCTTTACACGAGCGGCTCTTTTGTAACGACTCATTATCCTCCATCTGCCGCTCGGGAGAAATCATCCGCCGCAAATGTCACCGCTCGCATTTTCTCTTTCTCTGCGTCTGTGTCTGTTTTTTATTTTTTATTTTTTTTATTTTAATGTAAGACTTTAACGTTGACCCACGGACCCGGAACCAGACCTCGAGGTGGTGAGGAGCACCCGGCTGGAGGAGCTCTACATCTACATGGTGCGTTGGATTCACACACCTGGACGCTCCTCTGTGTTGTAGTGGTTTGTTTTCTATACCTGGGTCTCCCTCAGTGGTGTCCAGTTAGATCAGATGTATGTTAGATTTATATGCCTGGATATCCGTGTCTGCGGTGGTGTGTTTGTTCTTTATACCTGGACACTCCTCTGTGTTTTATAGTGGTTTGTTTTCTATACCTGGATATCCGTCTTTTATAGGTGTGTTTGTTTTCTATACCTGGACACTGTGTTTTCTATGACTCGGTATCTCTCTGTGGTGATGTGTTTGTTTTCTATACCTGGATATCCGTCTGTTATAGATGTGTTTGTTTTCTATACCAGGATATCTGTCTTTTATAGGTATGTTTGTTTTCTATACCTGGATATCTGTCTGCAGTGGTGTGTTTGTTCTTTATACCTGGACACTCCTATGTGGGGTTTTTTTTATACTTTGATATCCGTGTGTGGTGGTGTGTTTGTTTTCTACACCTGGACACTGTGTTTTCTATGACTCGGTATCTCTCTGTGGTGATGTGTTTGTTTTCTATACCTGGATATCCATCTTTTATAGGTATGTTTGTTTTCTGTACCTGGATATCTGTCTGCGGTGGTGTGTTTGTTTTCCACACCTGGACACTCCTCTGTGTTTTATAGTAGTTTGTTTTCTGTACCTGGATATCCGTCTGTTATAGGTGCGTTTGTTTTCTATACCTGGATATCTGTCTGCAGTGGTGTGTTTGTTCTTTATACCTGGACACTCCTCTGTGTTATACTTGTGTCATTTATATACCTGGATATCTGTCTGCAGTGGTGTGTTTGATTTCTACACCTGGACACTCCTCTGGGTAAAAGTTGTGTTTGTTTTTTATACCTGGACACTCCTCTGGGTAAAAGTTGTGGTTTGTTTTTTTTTATACCTGGAGCCTCCTGTCTGTTATAGGTGTGTTTATTTTCCATACCTGGGTATCCGCAGGAGGCAATGTGTTTGTTTTCTATACCTGGACACTCCTCTAGGTAAAAGTTGTGCTTGTTTTCTGTACCTGGACACTCCTATGTGTTATTATTGTGTTTGTTTTCTATACTTGAATATCCATCTGTGGTGGTGTGTTTGTTTTCTATACCTGTACACTCCTGCGTGTTATTGTGTTTGTTTTCTACACCTGGACACTCCTCTGTGTTATAGATGTGTTTATTTTCTATACCTGGACACTCCTGTCTGTTATAGGTGTGTTTGTTTTCCGTACCTGGATATCAGTCTGCGGTGGTGTGTTTGTTTTTTCTATACCTGGACACTCCTTTATGTTATAGGTGTGTTTGTTTTCTATACCTGGATATCCATCTGTTATAGGTGTGTTTGTTTTCTACACCTGGATATCCATCTGTTATAGGTGTGTTTGTTTTCTACACCTGAATATCCATCTGTTATAGGTGTGTTTGTTTTCTACACCTGGATATCCGTCTCATTATTGGTGTGTTTATTTTCCATACCTGGGTATCAGTCTGTGGTGGTGTGTTTGTTTTCTGTACCTGGACACTCCTGTCTGTTATAGGTGTGTTTGTTTTCTACACCTGGATATCCATCGGTGGTGGTGTGTTTGTTTTCTATACCTGGACACTCCTGTATTATAAATGTGTTTGTTTTTATACCTGGACACTCCTGTGTTTTATAGGTGTGTTTGTTTTCTGTACTTGGATATCCGTCTTTTACAGGTGTGTTTGTTTTAAATACCTGGACACTCCTTTGTGTTATAGATGTGTTTGTTTTCTGTACCTGGACACTCCTGTCTTTTATAGGTGTGTTTGTTTTCTGTACTTGGATATCCGTCTTTTACAGGTGTGTTTGTTTTCCGTACCTGGGTATCCGTCGGCGGTGGTGTCCAGGTCGGTGCTGCTGCTGGTCGAGTCCATGGAGTGGACGCTGAGGGAGGAGATCTGACACCGGAGCTGCTCGATGTCACTGTCCTTGGAGTCGAGCGCCATCTGCAGCTCCAGACGCACGGCCGTCTCCTCCGCGATCACCTGCACACACACGAACGCACACACACACACGTCCCCGTCAGTGCCCCGTCTCGTTTACTCTGTGAGTAGTGCACACTGCTGTCATGTCCTTAAACCTTCGCGACCCAAGTCCATAGACATTATTCGTAAATCACAAAATAAAGATGGATTTGACCGTTATTGCACAGTAGCCCATTTCTTTTTCCTTTTCATTCAGTTGGACCAGCAATATTGGAACAAAATAGTCAACAAAATAATCACCCTATTTTTCAGATTATAAGGAGCATTAGGC
>NW_026571036.1:3257066-3282066 GCF_026225935.1 Boleophthalmus pectinirostris
GATTTAATCCAGGATTAAACCAGGACTAAAACCAGGACTTAAACCAGGACAAAACCAGGACTAAAACCAGAACTAAAACTAGGTCAAAACCAGGTCTAAACTAGATCTAATCCAGGTCTAAATCAGGTCTAAAACCAGGATTAAACCAGAACTAAAACCAGGACTAAATCAGGACTAAAAGTAAAACTAAACCAAAACTAAAACCAGGACTAAAACCAGTTCAAAACCAGGTCTAAATTAGATTTAATCCAGGACTAAAACCAGAACTAAAACCAGGACTAAACCAGAACTAAAACCAGGACTAAACCAGAACTAAAACCAGGACTAAATCAGGACAAAACCAGGATTAAACCAGGACTAAAGCTCGTCTTCTCACAAAATATTGGACATAAAACCAATCCGAGACGCGAACAAAAATGAGGACCACTGGAGTAAACCACATTGCTTTTTAAAATTAGTTTTTTTTCTTGCTGCGCTCCTTCAAATACGACTGAGTTTGTCTCATTTTCGTTCCTCTTCACGTTATTATTTCTGAGAAGTACTTTCCCAAAATACTCTATACTAGTACTTCTACTTCAAAATGCTCTAGTACATTTCCTCGGGTGAACTGAGTAAAAAATAAAAAAATAAAAAATAAACGTAAAAAGGACAGGACTGCAGCTCGGAGCAGACTAAAACCAAAACTAAAACCAGGACTAAATCAGGTCTAAACCAGAACTAAAACCAGAACTAATCCAGAACTAAAACTAGGTCAAAACCAGGTCTAAATTAGATTTAATCCAGGACTAAACCAGGACTAAAACCAGGATTAAACCAGAACTAAAACTTGGTCAAAACAAGGTCTAAACTAGATCTAATCCAGGTCTAAAAAAAAAAAAATCTGAGTCTAAAAATCAGACTAAACCAGGACTAAATCAGGACAAAACCAGAACAAAACCAGGACTAAAACCAGGACTAAAGCAGGACTACATCAGGACTAAATCAGGACTAAACCAGAACTAAAACCAGGACTAAACCAGGACTAAAACCGGTTCAAAACCAGGATTAAATCAGAACTAAATCAGAACTAAAACCAGGCCTAAAACCAGGTCAAAACCAGGTTAAAACCAGGACCTTGAAATACGACTGAGTTTGCCTCATTTTCGTTCCTCTTCGCGTTATTATTTCTGAGAAGTACTTTCCCAAAATACTCTATACTAGTACTTCTACTTCAAAATGCTCTAGTACATTTCCTCGGGTGAACTGAGTAAAAAATAAAAAATAAAAAATAACCGTAAAAAGCACAGGACTGCAGCTCGGAGCGACATAATGAGACATAATAACAGCTCTTAGTCTAATGTAGAATGTGTCTGCTGCTGTGTGGGAGGATGAGTCACTCCAGTCCTGTGCTAATTCATTCACCTTTCATTTACTTCTCGTCTAAAACAGGCACTGCGGAACTTTTCTGATGCCTCTGCTGTGCCCCGGAATGTCCCGCCGTGTGGCTTTAAGCGTTAAAGCGCTCAGACGATCGACGGTGTGTTGTTATGACGCCGTTTCCTCGTCACGAACAGACCCGGAGTTGTGTTTATTTGAATTATTTGGGTCATTCCTGCAGCGGAAACGTCTACACTTCATGACATCATAAGGTGGAAGAGAGAATTTTGAGGTTTGGAGACGTAGACGGACAAATAATAATAATAATAATAATAATAATAATAATGAATTATCTTTTGACCTACATTTTGAGCTTGAAATGGACAATAAAGGAAACTAAAATAAGAACTAAAACCAGAACTAAACCAGGTCTAAACCAGGACTAAAACCAGGACTAAACCAGATTTAAACCAGGTTTAAAACCAGGATTAAACCAGGACTAAACCAGGACTAAACCAGGACTAAACCAGGTCTAAACCAGGTCTAAACCAGGGCTACTTCAGGACTAAACCAGGACTAAACCAGAGCTAAAACCAGGACTAAATCAGGACTAAACTAGGACTAAACCAGAACTAAATCAGGACTAAACCAGAAATAAAACCAGGACTAAACCAAGACTAAACCAGAACTAAAACCAGACTAAACCAAGACTAAACCAGGACTAAACCAGAACTAAACCAGTACTAAGCCAGTACTAAACCAGGACTAAACCAGAAATAAAACCAGGACTAAACCAGGTCTAAACCAGGACTAAAACCAGTACTAAATCAGGACTAAACCAGAACTTAAACCAGGACTAAACCAGAAATAAAACCAGGACTAAACCAAGACTAAACCAGAACTAAAACCAAACTAAACCAAGACTAAACCAGGTCTAAACCAGGACTAAAACCAGTACTAAATCAGGTCTAAACCAGGACTAAACCAGGACTAATCTTGGAGTCCTGGTTTAGTCCTGGGAACAACATTATAACATGGCAGACATATAATAAGAATACTCTCTCTTTAAAATAAAACATTTATTACTGTGGATTTGTGGGCTTGCCTCTGCACAGATCTGACCTGCAAACAAGCAGGTAGCAGCCTAGACTAGAAATGTTACGCAATGGACCTTTACGAAACCAAGGCTTAGTCACTGTGAGATTCTGCAGACAGTTTAAAACAGGGTCTGAGTGAAGCTGTCAGAAGGTGTTACATATCACACCTGCGAAAGACAAAAGCTGCAGAGTGTGTGTGTGTGTGTGTGTGTGTGTGTGTGTGTGTGTGTGTGTGTGTGTGTGTGTGTGTGTGTGTGTGTGTGTGTGTGTGTGTGTGTGTGTGTGTGTGTGTGTGTGTGTGTGTGTGTGTGTGTGTGTGTGTGTGTGTGTGTGTGTGTGTATCTGTGTGTGTGTGTGTGTGTGTGTGTGTGTGTGTATCTGTGTGTGTGTGTGTGTGTGTATGTGTGTGTATCTGTGTGTGTGTGTGTGTGTGTGTGTGTGTGTGTGTGTGTGTGTGTGTGTGTGTGTGTGTGTGTGTGTGTGTGTGTGTGTGTGTGTGTGTGTGTGTGTGTGTGTGTGTGTGTGTATCTGTGTGTGTGTGTGTGTGTGTCTGTGTGTGTGTGTGTGTGTGTGTGTGTGTGTGTGTGTGTGTGTGTGTGTGTGTGTGTGTGTGTGTGTGTGTGTGTGTGTGTGTGTGTGTGTGTGTGTGTGTGTGTGTGTGTGTGTGTGTGTGTGTGTATCTGTGTGTGTGTGTGTGTGTGTGTGTGTGTGTGTGTGTGTGTGTGTGTGTGTGTGTGTGTGTGTGTGTGTGTGTGTGTGTGTGTGTGTGTGTGTGTTGTGTGTGTGTGTGTGTGTGTGTGTTGTGTGTGTGTGTGTGTGTGTGTGTGTGTGTGTGTGTGTGTGTGTGTGTGTGTGTGTGTGTGTGTGTGTGTGTTTGTGTGTGTGAGACACACACACAAACACACACACACAACACACAGACACACGTTTATACGAATGGACAGATATTCTAGCCTTTTAGTGTTTCGGTGGTGAATTTTTTGGGCGGTGCACAGACCTACATCAGAGTATCAGCGTTTTCAGGCGTCCACACGGTGCCGGATCAGATCTGTACTCAGGTGAATTCGTGGGAGTTGGAGGCACCAGATTGTTCCGTCTCTGGAGCAGTTTTCAATCGGATTAGTGTGAACGAACACTGCATCCACAACGAAAACAACTCGAATACGTAGTAGTGTGGATGGGGCCTAAGAGGTTTTGATGCAACAGCGCAAATAAACTTAGAAGCGTCCGCCGTGGTGGTTGTTATGGTTGTTACCGGTTGTTGCGCGGGGTTCTCTTCTGGTCACGTTGCGATGACAGGGGTTGCAACGTCATCGTTTTCCAAAAGCTGCGGTTTGCTTGTCCACATGACAACGCAACGCCAGCGTTCTCAGATTTAAAAAAAAACACCAATTTTCGCCCACCTGAAACGCCGGCTCCGTGTGGACGAAAGACCAAAACGGATAAAAACTTCACCGTTTCAACCAAAAAAAAACGATGTCATGTGGACACCACCTTAAATGTTCAAACAATCAGAGCACTACACTTCTAGTTTAGATGCATGAAAAAACTGTGTTATTTGTGAAATGTGGTGCAAAACTTCAGATACAGGATTTTTAAAGTATAAAACTGCCAATAAAGTTCACAGGAAGTAGAGTCACTGTCGTTAATCTGCAGCTTCACCTCGATCCGTGCGCTGTGTGGATGTAAACAGACACACGTGAGGAACTACTCCGGCCTTTTTACTTCTAAAGAATGACTCAAACTGGATTAACATCGCTTTTTTGTGGACTGGGGTCATTATTTGCAGAGGACAATTTCTATGGATAAAGTGGATGAGATGCTGCAGTTTAAATTTACCACTTTACGAGAGGTGAGGTATAAAGTCTTCTAGTTATTTTCACTTTATCTTTAGTTTGTATTTTACGTCTCTGTGTCCGTTGGAGGCGACACAAACAATATCCTACTTGTGTCGGATTCGATCGGGCTCGGACAGAAAAATTCGTCCCGATCCACACTCTTATTTCTAATCCAAAACCCGTGTGAATACCTGGATCTTGAGCGTTCTCTCGCTCTGCAGCTGTTTCTCGTACGACACCCTGAGGGCGCTGTGCTCTTTCTCCGCCTCCTTCTTCTTCTGCAGCTCTGCACAAACACACAAAAACACAGAAACACATGAACACGCATATTTTAGGTTTCTACGAGGACATCACACTGACTTCCGTGCATTTCTTCAAGGCTGATCCTAACCTCAACCACAGTCAGAAGTGGGTAGTAACTTTTCTCACTCAGCGTACTTTTACTCCTACTTGTGTAACATTTTTATTGAAGTACCAGTACTTTTTAGTGTATAGTGAAGATGACCAAGCTTGTAAAGTATTATAGAGTAAAAACTTGCCGTGATAAAATAAAAAGCGGTCAAAAAGTCCGAGCACTCTGTTAGAATCAGAATAAAAGTCCTTTAATGGTCACATGGGACAAACCAATGCATTAAAAAGCCTTTCATTCGAATTCCAAAAGACATTTTGACCACTTTTTACGTCATCACACACTTGGTCATCTTCACTATCTGTGAGCTTTAGAGCCTCGTCCTTGAGGAGCACCTGTTGTGGATTTCTTCTATGATACCCTGAAGCTCTCACTTCCTCTGTGTTTTTATCTAACAGAACTTTTACTTGAGCAAACTTAACAATCGCATGGCTCATTTGCATAAACCATAAGATCTGAAAAAACAGCTCAGTCCTTATGCTGCTGATGCGGTTCAGTGTGTTCAGAGTGTTCTTTCTCTGACAGACGATGTGCTGATGATGGTGAGTCTGTTTTGTGCTTCTGTCGCGTTGGAGATGGTTCATGTGAAACTTTTCAGAGGTTATAAGTCTGCAGGTCGTACTTGTAGCTTTGTAGTTTACCAAAGTCGTACTAAAACATTTTGACAGATTTTTGAGCGCCGTGTACCACAGAAAATCGGTTCGAGGTCAGTAAACACAACCAGAATTAATACATAAGGCGCACTGTCAATTTTTGAGAAAATTAAAGGATTTTAAGTGCGCCTTAAGGCCTTAGATGAAGAACAGTTAGATGCTTATGGGCCCAGTCAAGCAGAAGTAAACAACAAGGCCAAAAATTCAAGTTAATGCATCTGATATAAAAATGTATTGAACAGATACATATGTACTCTAGTTTATGAAACTGTTGACCTTTTTTCTGTACCATTTTTGGTTCTAAAGTTCCATCCGTTTTAAACAGACCATGTATGAAACATGGAACAAAAATTATTTCCCAAATTTCAAAGACCTGAAAATCATGTAAATAAATGGATGTATTTCATCATATCTTGTGTTATTCCATCTTTGAACTGTTGATGAAGGTTCATGATTAAAAAAAAAAAGTATTTAAAATGATAAAAATGTTCTTGGAAGGACTGACATATTTTATAGAAATAGTTTCTTTTCATTTTGAAGTAATATTAAAGTATTCAGAAGAAAAAAGCGACAAATGATGTAAAATCCTGCACCTTCTACTTGTTTGAACAATTTTCCCTCCGTTACTTTTCCCTCCGTTACCATGACCTTTCTTAATAAAAAATCTCATGAGTCAAAAAGTAAGAGGTTTTTCAACCTAATCTTGTACCATATGGTAGAAAACTATATGAAGCAAATATTCAAACCAGTTTGTTAAGGATATGTAAGTGAGAACCAAGAGTTATCACTGTTTGGATTTATTGCCCAAAAAGTGCTGCATATTTCATTCCCTCCGTTACCGACATGAGTTTTTTAATTTTTTGTGAACAACTTGAAAGAATCTCACAGGTTTAACTTGACCCTGTTGGAGTGTAACTCTTTCCTACATTCTGATACTTTACTTATTTCAATAGTTCCTCTAGTTTCTGAATAAGAGACATTTGAATGTCAAAAATCTGCCCCTGTTTCCCTCCGTTACCACTTGACCTGGACCCTTACAAAACATAAACTTATTATCCATTCATCAGTGCACCAAGTTAGGCATAAAAATTATACATTTACAGTGGTAATTTGACTTATTACCCACAATACACAGAATTCAACAACAGAAATCTCTTGGTGAGCTGTTGGATGGAGGTGCAGAGCGACTGGAGGTAAAGGTTGGACACCTCTGACCTACTCTATGTAAATCAGGCTGGACTGTGGCAACATGTGACCCCCTGGACCAATATTAACATAAGCAACAGTTTCTACTGGAGGGATCGAAACAAATCCCCCAAAAGAGCCTCGGCACAAAACGTTAAATGTGAGTCAGACTTTATATTTTTGCTGCATGCCTAAAGGTGTGAAAACTCTGTTCAAACTCACACCTGAATGATTCACCGTCAGACTGCGGCCTCTGCTTTCCGGACGTTTGGATGTTTACCTGAACGGACACCCCCGACGGAAATGGAGGGAGTCATTTTGAAGAAACTACCAACATATTACTCATTCTTCCTCAAGAGTTTGCAAACATTAGACTGTCAGTGTTTCTTGTCAAACTGGAGCGTGTTCTTCTGAGAGGATCGTGTTCTGGAGGGCCTCACCTGTGTGCAGATTTTTGAGCTGGTTGTTGAGCTCCTCCTTCTCTCCGGCCAGATTAGCCACGTCCACGGTGAGGGTTCGGTTCGACTCCTCCAGCTGCAAACACACAATGAGCAACACATTCAGTTTTAAAGCAGGATTTGTACCAAGACGACTATTGTAAATCTGCTTAAATCTCCTTCTGGAGCTATAGATCCACTCCAAAGTGTTTTTGTTGATTGTTGTCTGTGTTGACACGCTGTTTGCAGACATTAACAGAGTCGTTAGGAAATGAGCAGCATGTTAATCACTGTTTAGAGATACTAACCATATGCACTTAAAAGTGTGACATTTCTTCTCACTCACAAATAATCACTCTCTACCTTCCCCAGTAAACTACAGTAATGCATTACATTACACTATTAGAAAACATGAGAGCCACAGTTAGTGTTTTCAGGACGGTTCCAGCACCTAATCTCAAACCGACTGACGTGTTCATGCCGAAAACCAGAGCCTTTGGGAATGTCAGCAGGTTCTGTGTGTGTGTGTGTGTGTGTGTGTGTTAGAGATGTGTGGATGGGCTATTTTTTCATCCGCAACCGCGACACAAAACTCATCATCCGCCCGCTGTCCATTTTGCACTGAAGGTTTTCAAAACCGCACCCGCCGCCATCCGCCGATTGATTTTAGATTTTAGAACAATCATACAGCAAACAAACTAAGGAGCCTCGATAAAAATGCAAACTCTACAGCTCATTCATTCCAAAATTCGCTCAGCGTGTTTGTTCACATTCTTAATTGTCCGTAACAACCCCAGACTTACCTGGTTTTCTTGCGCAGCTAATTAACTGACAACGTTTTTCAACTAGGCTGTTTTTGAACCTTCTTGCCTTCGTGTTGGATGTTGTTACATTCTGAACATTCTGCCATTGCCCGATGTTATTTCAAAGTCATAGCCTCACTCCATCGGTCTTTCTTTAAGTTTTAAATCCCCCGAGTGGCAGTCTACGCTATAATGTCTGCGTGTTTTAAAATATAACTGATATCGAAACAAAACAGACAGATCATCTCATCCAGATGAACCTTTATTGAAATCAGGCAATGCCCTCTTTATATTCCAATTGAAATAGGCAAGAAAAAATATGCATAACTAAATAAATATGTCTCTATAGCCACTTATGTGTTGGCAAACAGCTGAAATAAATTAGAAATAATAAAATAAACTGCATATAATATGTGCCTCGTAAACCTTAGGCATCAATAACCCGACACAACCTGAACCTTCAGAACATAAAAACGAGGTCAAATGGGCTAATTAAGGACATGACGTACACTTCATACTACAAGCACAGACAATGACACTCGTCTTTTCAGATGTACGTAAACGATACTAACAATAACTTTTTTTTTTTTTTTTTTAGTAGTTAAACCGCACCCCCCCGCCCGAATTTAATTAAAATATAATTTTTCGTCACGTCATCCGCCCGACCCGCAATCCGCGCATCTCTAGCGTGTGTGTGTGTGTGTGTGTGTGTGTGTGTGTGTGAAATATGGTGGGGAAATCCAGTGACATGAAGATGTGCAGTGGTCAGGGGAGGAGACCAAACATTTGCGATATCTGTGTTCGCCCGGTAAGGTTACAGCTTTGGATTTGGCGTCGCTGCCGCCTTCTCCACAGCAGATGTTGTAACAGAGTTTGACGCAGATAAATAATGATTTGTATGAGTAAAAACGCTCGCTGCTGTCGATGATGTGACATCCACTTTCGTATGGCCTTGTTTTGATTTGGTGGTAAATCCACACCCTCTGTCGGTGACACATCATGGGTTCACTTAAATGGTTTGAAGGCGGCTCGTTCACCGGTGAGCACTTTGGTTCCAGTGTATCTGGTGCAGGAACCGGCACTGGCACCGGTCTGATCGGCCTGAAAACATCTGGTGTGTTACTCACAGAGCTGATGGTGGCCTCCTTGTCGCTCAGCTCCTGTTTGTGTCGCGCCAGCATGTCCTTGATCTCCAGCTCCTTCATGATCTTCTCCTTCTCCAGAGCTGAGTACTGCTCCTCAGCGATGGAGCGGGCCAGCTGCTCTGAGTCGGCTTTGGTCAGACTGGCCTCCAGCTGCGACGCCATAGACTCCCTGAGGAACACAACAAACACGTTAGACCTTTGATAGGGATGGGACAAGATGATCTCATGAGATTATTCCCCGGAATTTACCTTTGAGGTAAGAGTTAAGAGTTGGTGAGTAACAATTTGAGAAGTTGTAGTTACAAAAAGCAGGACTACAATGACCACTAAAGTATAACATAAAATAAACAAAGCCAACATTGTGAAATCAATTGCAGCACTTTATTATTATTTATAATAAATTATGTCAAATGTCAATGTCTTGTGTTATTTTGTTATTATGATGTGGTTTGAGCTCTGGAGGGCTGAAGGAATCACTTCTAGAACTGCTGTTCATCATCGATAATGTTCACAGAGAATTGTTTTTGGGGGAAATCCTGCTTTAGGATTGTTGGATTGGGCATCGCAACAAGTGACCCGAGCGCCACCTAGAATTGGACCCCTATGGGAGTGGGGACAGGCAAAGTTGTTGCGAAATTCGGGACATTATCATTCCATCCATCCATTTTCTTCAGCTTATCCGGGGCCTGGGTCGCGGGAGCATCAGTCTAAGCAGGGACTCCCTGACTTCCTTCACCCCAGACATGTCCTCCAGCTCCTCCGGGAGAACCCCAAGGCGTTCCCAGCTCAGCCCAGAGACACAGTCCCTCCAGCTTGTCCTGGGTCTTCCCCGGGGCCTCCTCCCGGTGGGACATGCCCAGAACACCTCCTGAGGGAGACGTCCAGGAGGCATCAGAACAGATGCCCGAGCCTCAACTGGCTCCTCTCGACGTGGAGGAGCAGCGGCTCTACTCCGAGCTCCTCCCGTGTGACTGAGCTCCTCACCCTGTCTCTAAGGGAGCACCCAGACACCCTATGGAGACACCCGTCCTCTCTCTCTCACCTTTCCTCCTGATACTGGTTGATCCTCTGCTGCAGATCTTTACACAGACGACTCCTCTCCTCCCGCTCCTCCTTCAGCTCACGGATCTGCGTCTTGTACAGAGTCTGAGGGAAACAAACACAACTCCATTTAAATCTGGACACTTTGAGAATGGCTCTGCTCTTGTGGCTGACCGCTCAGACGCACAGTAGAAGCTGCTCACAGGGTCGGAGCTGTAAAGGTGGTTATTCTGGTGGTGTGTTCACATTTTTAGGTTTTCCCGGATTAAAAAGTCAAACGGTGAAAGTTCTGTCAGTGTTTGAGATCAGATTGTGTGGGAGAAAAAAATGATTGAGTAGAAAAGCTCTAATCCAATCTGCAATTTTCAGGCACACTGTTTGTATTCAAAAGAAGTCTACGCCCCGGGGCTGCAGGATATTGCAAAAAGTAATATAGATATTACTGCTTTATATACACTTTTGACCCAAAAAATACAGTTATATTAATACTAGAAAATACATACAAGTACATCCTTACCAGAAGCATGAAGTCAAATCCAAATCAAGGTGAATCTTGGACATAATTTTTAATGTGTAATAAAAAAATACATTTCTCCTTGCGACATTGCGTTACATTACTGATTCTGTGCAATGTTGTTCAGATTTACAAAGTATTCATCATTTCTGAGGATAAAACACAACTTTTCCTGTCAGAAAAAGGTACGTGGAGTCGCCCTCTGCTCCTGCACTGAGCAGTGAAGCAGTTTAATAAGGTTAAAAACAGTAGCTGTAAAGAGTGCGGAGCTTCAGCGTTTGTTACATTTCATTAAAAGTGACTAATACAGTTAGGCTCATTACAATCCTGAAGAGTCCCTCAGTCGTCCAGGTAGAATCCACGGCGAGGAGAAAATTCAGTTTATCGACCAAAAGTTAGTTTGGTTGAAGACGTTTCGCGGCTCATCCAAGGTGGTTCTTCAGTTCTGGTCAGACGTTCGTGGACACAGACAGACATAAGGAAGTGTCCACCAGCGTCTGACCAGAACTGAAGACGCAGCTTGGATGAGCCGCGAAACGTCTTCAATCAAACTAACTTTTCGGTCGATAAACTGAATTTTCTCCTTGCCATCCTGGAAAGATGATGTGCTGTTACTCCTTATAGGTTATGCTGACCTTTTTTCCACACTATTTAAGAGCTCAACGGGAGCAGCAGTAAAGGAGCAGTCACTGTGGCAGCATCCGAAAATGCGCAAAAATACTTCCTTCGTTATCCTCGCTTCTGCTTATCGTTGACCTTCGAGAGCTACGTCATGAAGTCGGATCAAGTGACCGAGGAGGAGGAAGGAGCAGTGAGGAGAAAAAGCTATCGCTGCTTTAGGTGGATCTGGATCCTCCTAATCAGCAGCGGGAACGACAAGCAAAACTACAACTCCCAGAAAAGAAACTACAGCTACAACAAGTGCCCCATTCTCCACCGCTGCACGCGTCTTAGGAGAATTATTTAATCACAACGGGAGCCAACATCAATAAAGTGACTGTACATGAGTGAAACTGTTAAATAAAAAGCTGCGTTAAACCTGCGCACGTACAATTAAATTTTGTCAGCACTTATAGTTTATGCAAATGAGCCATCTGGTTTTAAGTTTTGTTTCTGTAAAAGGTAAATGAAGCTGCATTAAACACATTATAATCTCAAACAGGCAGGTGTGGCTCTATGTGTTTTAAAGCTGAGTTTGTATGCAGAAGATTTTAATCAATAATCTGCTGCAGTCTGGAACTTATAAATGAGTATTTGGAAACTTTTGGTTCGATCTGCGCATTGGACTGTGGGACACCTTACTGCTCCTTACCGCTGGTTAGGAACTTCCCGAGCTTCCTACGTTAAAGGAGCTAAGAAAGGAAGGATAACTGCTCCTTTCCTTACTCCTTCCTAACTTCAATATCGATTTTGTCATGACGCTGATGCACGTCAGGTCAATGAATCTCGGAAAACAACGAGCAGGCATACGGACAGGAGGTACAGCTGTTGGAGACCTGGTGCAGAGAGAACAACCTCTGTCTGAACCTTTCAAAAACAAAAGAATTAATAGCTGTTCACTGTCGCCTCTCTACATCATGGGCACAGAAGTTGAAAGGGCGTCCGGCTGGAAGTACCTGGGTCTGCACATCACCGACAGCCTCACTTGGTCCACTAATGCAGCTGGCATTGTTAAGAAGGCCCACCAGCGTCTGTATTTTTTGAGGAGACTCAAGGCTGCTGGACTAGGCCTCCCTGCTCTCATGTCTTTTTATCGATGTGGAGTGGAAAGTGTGTTGACCCAGTCCATCACAGTGTGGTACGGCCACTGCTCAGCCCAGGACAGGACAGATCTACAGCGTGTGGTCAGAGCAGCAGAGAAGATCACTGGATGTGACTTTACACCCATCAGTGACATTTATGAGGAGCGTTGTAGAAGACGGGCCTCCAGGATCATGGTGGACCCTCGCACCCTCCCACCATCTGTTTGTTCCTCTGCCTCTGGGAGGAGACTGAGGAGCATTAAAGGTTGTATAGAGGATTTTTTTAAGGGAAGAGAAATACAGCGACAGTCCTTGTGCGCGTTCAGAATCACTGTTGAAGTTTCCTGTCTAGAAGTAATTCAGCGACCGACGCGTCAGTTTTTAGACACTTCGTCTGCTTCGGTCGCGCCATCGCTGGATGAGATCTCCAAGAATCACCTCAGTTTGGCTTTGCTACTTTTCCACTTCTCTTCTTCTTTCAGTGACCTCAAAAAACGACTTTCTTTTGCGGCGAACCGGTCGTGGATTCTCGTCCGCCGTCGTGACAAACTTTGTGCGAAATGCGAGGAAGCGACAGTTCGAAAATGCCTCTAAGAACCGCCGCGTAAACCACGTAATCCCCGCGCTCCGACGAGTCAGTTATACTAGGGAGTTTGATTGACAACCTAACAGCCAATAGAAAATGAGGGAGCCTCGTTTTCTATTGGCTGATGTTTATCTGGCCTCACTATGTCCACAGTTGATAGATTTTTGTTCTTTTTTTTTTGGTCATCATAATTACAAAGCTGCTGCGTCTCTGTTATTGTATTTTAATCTTTCACTGACAATTTGAAACAAAAAAAAAATCCTCCATACAACCTTTAAAGCTAGAACTTCTCGGCTGAAGTTCAGCTTCTTTCCTGAGGCTGTCAGACTTGTAAACAGTGCACACTGACTGACTTGACGCTTGGGTTGCCTCTCTCTCTATCTTGTCACGTTTACTACTTGTTCACTGGAACTGCTAAATGTTGTTGTTTTTAAATGTATTTATTTTTTAACATTGCTTATTATTATTGTTTTTTATCTCTTTCTGGATCACTGGGCCTCGGGGAGCACATTTCGTTCTGTCATGTGTTTCTCTCACATGTTTGAATGACAAAATAAAGAACCTTGAACCTTGAACCTGAAAAGGAACTGAAACTTCCTAAGTGCATTTAACCATTTTCAGATGCAACGAGTGTTTTTATATTTCTATTCTATTTGTGTTTTACTCATTTGCAATACTACTATATTAACAATGGCCATTTTGCACCGTCAACTATGCACAACTTATCACTTTTTATTACTTTTAGGCAAAGCGTGTACTGCATGTACTGTGTAGAGGTGCGTTTGTGCACCTACCGTGAAATAGGTCTCTGCCTCCAGCTGGTCCTTGAGCTCCTTCAGCAGCCCGTCCGCCTCCTGCTTCTCCCTGAATCAAAACAATCTTTTATTTCAGTTTGGATCAATTTAGACTTTAGACTTTAAGACTTTTTTTTATTGTCCCCGAGCAGAAATTCATCTCCACCCACACAGAGCTCGTTTGGCTCGTTTGAATTTGATGTTGGACTCTTCAGACATCAACCGTATGAAGCATTTTAAAATAAACAATTGACTTATACTCGAGTAATATATTGTACTTTTACTTGAGTAAAAGTTGTGGTTTCTCTTTAGACCCCGATTAAGTCGAAAGTGACAAAAACTTTACGTGACAAGATGAAATGATTTGAACATTTCTGTTTCTTGCAGCTGCTTCAGATATTTTTGAAAACTACATTAAATTAAATTAAACCTCATAATCTCAGCAGAGTAGTGGTTTCCTCAAATGTGTGTTGTTGTTTTTTTACTCTTACTTGAGTAATTACTTCAACTGCAACTTTGAACTCTTTATTGTAGAAGAAAGGCTTTTTACACCAGCACTGAGTTGTAAAAAAAAAAAAAACCCTCGCTCTGTCTGTGTCAATCAATAAACAAAACTCCATCCAGAACAAAGGACAAAGTGCACGCAAAATATGATGACGTTACCAATTTCTGTTCGTCAAATGTTAACTCTAACGTAAACGGGCAGGAAGACGTTTGGAAAGATGCGATTACAATTTCTGGCGCTAGCAAAAATGAGAAAATGTTGAGTCAGTTTTGTTCATCTCCATGTCAATGTAGGATCATTCGTTCATTCGTTTTTCAAAATAAAACCAAAAATAAGAAAATGAACAACTATTTTCTTCATTATTTGTCTCCAAAACCAAAATGAAAAAATGATAATGATCCGTTTTTTCAGTTTTCGATTTTGTGTTTAAATGACAAATGGAAAAAACAGATAACGACCGTTTCCCGTTTCCGTGACTTGAACTGCGATGTTGGACTTTTGCGCCACATACACACGAAAACAGTACTAAACCAAGACTAAAACAGGACTAAAACAGGTCTAAACAGGTCTCAGTCCCGGTTCTGATCCTTGTCTGGTCCCAGTCTCAGTCCTCGTCTTGGTCCCAGTCTCAGTCCTCGTCCTGGTCCTGGTCTGGTCCCAGTCTCAGTCCTCGTCCTGGTCCCGGTCTGGTCCCGGTCCTGGTCCTGGTCCCGGTCCTCGTCCTGGTCCTGGTCTGGTCCCGGCCCTCGTCCTGGTCCCGATCTCGGCCCTCGTCCTGGTCCCGGTCTCGGCCCTCGTCCTGGTCCCGATCACAGCCCTCGTCCTGGTCCCGGTCTCAGTCCCGGTCTCAGTTCTCGTCCTGGTCCCGATCACAGTCCTCGTCCTGGTCCCGGTCTAGTCCCGGTCTCGGTCCCGGTCTCAGTTCTCGTCCTGGTCCCGATCTCAGATCTCATCCTGGTCCTGGTCCTGGTCCCGGTCTGGTCCGGTCTGGTCCCGGCCTCAGTCCTCGTCCTGGTCCCGATCTCAGTCCTGATCACCCGAAAGTCTCAGAGCCCGTCCCGACACTCAGTCCTGGTTCAGTCCTGGTTTAGTCCTGCTGTAGACCTGGTTTAGACCTGGTTTAGACCTAGTTCAGCCCCGGTTCAGTCCTGCATCTTATTTTAAGTCACGTAAATGGGAAACATCCATTATCCATTTATTTAAACACAAAAAACTGAAAAAAATTATCGTTATCTGCTTTTTCATTTTGGTTTTGGAGACGAATAATGAAGAAATTTTTTTTTTTTTTCCTCGTTTTCTTATTTTTGGTTTTATATTAAAAAACAAATGAACGAATGACACACAGATTACATACTTGCAGTCTTTATTTTACCGCTGATCACATTTACTTCAGTGGGTTTGATCACAGTCGGTGTCGGGAAATACACCGGACGTTTCAGCGCATGTTTCCAAACGTCTTCCTGGTTTGTGACGTAAGTTTGTGACGCGTGTTGTGGGAGGGTTGTGCTGATTTACCGGCGCAGTTCCTGGTTGTTCCTGTCGAGGGCGCTCTTGATCTCCAGCAGGTGGTTGACTTCCTGTTTGAGCTGTTTCTCGGAGGTCTGGAGGACGGTGAGCTGCTGCTTCTGGATCTTCAGCTCCGCCTGAGACAGAGAGCGAGTGTGGAGCTCCTCCTCCAGACGAGAGCCCAGGGACTTCACCTGAAAACACACGACAGACATCACTTTCACTTAGTTTCCGAGACAAGACCGAGACCAAGACGAGACAAGACCGAGACAGAGAGTCGAGACGAGACAAGACCGAGAGAGTGAGACGAGACAAGACCGAGAGTCGAGACGAGACAAGACCGAGACCTCTGAGAGTCGAGACGAGACAAGACCGAGACCTCTGAGAGTCGAGACCGAGACAAGACCGAGACCTCTGAGAGTCGAGACCGAGACAAGACCGAGACCTCTGAGAGTCGAGACGAGACAAGACCGAGACCTCTGAGAGTCGAGACGAGACAAGACCGAGACCTCTGAGAGTCGAGACCGAGAACAAGACCGAGGCCTCTGAGAGTCGAGACCGAGACAAGACCGAGACCTCTGAGAGTCGAGACGAGACAAGACCGAGACCTCTGAGAGTCGAGACCGAGACAAGACCGAGACCTCTGAGAGTCGAGACCGAGACAAGACCGAGACCTCTGAGAGTCGAGACGAGACAAGACCGAGACTCTGAGAGTCGAGAGACGAGACAAGACCGAGACCTCTGAGAGTCGAGACCGAGACAAGACCGAGACCTCGAGAGTCGAGACGAGACAAGACCGAGACCTCTGAAGTCGAGACGAGACAAGACCGAGACCTCTGAGAGTCGAGACGAGACAAGACCGAGACCTCTGAGAGTCGAGACCGAGACAAGACCGAGACCTCTGAGAGTCGAGACGAGACAAGACCGAGACCTCTGAGAGTCGAGACCGAGACAAGACCGAGACCTCTGAGAGTCGAGACCGAGACAAGACCGAGACCTCTGAGAGTCGAGACGAGACAAGACCGAGACCTCTGAGAGTCCGAGACAGACCGAGACCTCTGAGAGAGCGAGACCGAGACAAGACCGAGACTTGAGAGTCGAGAGACGAGAGACAAGACCGAGACCTCTGAGAGTGAGAGTCGAGACCGAGACAAGACCGAGACTGAGAGTCGAGACCGAGACAAGACCGAGACCTCTGAGAGTCGAGACCGAGACAAGACCGAGACAAGACCGAGACCTGAGAGTCGAGACGAGACAGACCGAGACCTCGAGACGAGACGAGACAAGACCGAGGCCTCTGAGAGTCGAGACCGAGACGAGACCGAGACTCTGAGAGTCGAGACCGAGACAAGACCGAGACCTCTGAGAGTCGAGACGAGACAAGACCGAGACCTCTGAGAGTCGAGACCGAGACAAGACCCGAGACCTCTGAGAGTCGAGACCGAGACGAAGACCGAGACCGAGAGTCGAGACCGAGACAAGACCGAGACAAGACGAGACTGAGAGTCTCGAGACCGAGACAAGACCGAGACCTGAGAGTCGAGACCGAGACAAGACGAGACCTCAGAGCGTCGAGACCGAGACAAGACCGAGGACCTCTGAGAGTCGAGACCGAGACCAAGACCGAGACCTCTGAGAGTCGAGACCGAGACAAGACGAGACCTCAGAGAGTCGAGACGAGACAAGACCGAGACCTCGAGAGTCGAGACCGAGACGAGACAGACCGAGACCTCTGAGAGTCGAGACGAGACGAGACCGAGACCGAGTCTGAGAGAGTCGAGAAGACGAGACAAGACCGAGACGAGACCGAAGACCTCGAGAGTCGAGACCGAGACAAGACCGAGACCTCTGAGAGTCGAGACCCGAGACAAGACCGAGACCTCTGAGAGTCGAGACCGAGACAAGACCGAGACCTCTGAGAGTCGAGACCGAGACAAGACCAAGACCTCTGAGAGTCGAGACCGAGACAAGACCGAGACCTCTGAGAGTCGAGACCGAGACGAGACCGAGACCGAGTCGAGAGAGTCGAGACCGAGACAAGACGAGACCGAGACCGAGACCTCTGAGAGTCGAGACCGAGACAAGACCGAGACCTCTGAGAGTCGAGACCGAGAGACAAGACCGAGGACCTCTGAGAGTCGAGACCGAGACAAGACCGAGACCTCTGAGAGTCGAGACCCGAGACAAGACGAGACAAGACCCTCTGAGAGTCGAGACGAGACCGAGACAAGACCGAGACCTCTGAGAGTCGAGACCGAGACGAGACCGAGACCTCTGAGAGTGTCGAGACCGAGACCGAGACAAGACCGAGACAAGACCGAGACCTCTGAGAGTCGAGACCGAGACAAGACCGAGACCTCTGAGAGTCGAGACGAGACAAGACCGAGGCCTCTGAGAGTCGAGACCGAGACAAGACCGAGACCTCTGAGAGTCGAGACCGAGACAAGACCGAGACCTCTGAGAGTCGAGACCGAGACAAGACCGAGACCTCTGAGAGTCGAGACGAGACGAGACTGGAGAGACAGACCGAGACCTCAGAGAGTCGAGACCGAGACAAGACCGAGACCTCTGAGAGTCGAGACCGAGACGAGACGAGACCGAGACGAGACCTCTGAGAGTCGAGACCGAGTCGAGACCCGAGAGACCGAGACAAGACCGAGACCTCTGAGAGTCGAGACCAGAGACAAGACCGAGACCTCTGAGAGTCGAGACCGAGACAAGACTCTGAGACGAGAAGACGAGACCGAGACTCGAGAGTCGAGACCGAGACAAGACGAGACGAGACCTCGAGAGTCGAGAGCGAGACCAAGACCGAGACCTCTGAGAGTCGAGACCGAGACAAGACCGAGACCTCTGAGAGTCGAGACCGAGACAAGACCGAGACTCTGAGAGTCGAGACGAGACGAGACCGAGACCGAGACAAGACCGAGAGAGACCTCTGAGAGTCGAGACCGACGAGACAAGACCGAGACCTCTGAGAGTCGAGAACCGAGACAAGACGAGACGAGACCTCTGAGAGTCGAGACCGAGACGAGACGAGACTCAGAGAGACCGAGACCGAGACCGAGACAAGACCGAGACCTCTGAGAGTCGAGAGACAAGACCGAGACCTCTGAGAGAGTCGAGACCGAGACAAAGACCGAGACCTCTGAGAGTCGAGACGAGACCGAGACAAGACCGAGACCTCTGAGAGTCGAGACGAGACAAGACCGAGACAGAAGACCTCGAGAGAGTCCGAGACGAGACAAGACGAGACGAGACAGACGAGACCTCTGAGAGTCGAGACCGAGACAAGACCGAGACCTCTGAGAGTCGAGACCGAGACAGAGACCGAGACCTCTGAGAGTCGAGACCGAGACAAGACCGAGAGAGACCTCTGAGAGTCTGAGACCGAGACAGAGAGACCGAGAGACAAGACCGAGACCTCTGAGAGTCGAGACCGAGACAAGACCGAGACCTCTTGAGAGTCGAGAGACCGAGAGACCGAGACAAGACCGAGACCTCTGAGAGTCAAAACCGAGACAAGACCGAGACTCGAGAGGTCGAGACGAGACAAGACCAGAGACCGAGACCTCTGAGAGTCGAAACCGAGACAAGACCGAGACCTCTGAGAGTCGAGACCGAGACAAGACCGAGACCTCTGAGAGTCGAGACCGAGACAAGACCGAGACCAAATCAAGACCATCTTTGTCATTTTCTACATTCATTTGTATTTTATCCCCATTCTATCTGATTAATGTTCATTTAATCTTAAAATAAGCCAAGCAAACTGTTCTGCACTGAAACGCCTCTTTTTTGGACCCTGATCCACAGTTTGAGAAACCCGTCTCTAAGAGAATTTACAGAAAACTGGTTACTGGTTACTGGTTTTGCAGGTGGTTTTGGAACCACCTTCAACAGACTTTAAAACTTTGTTTGCTTTTACCTCTGTCGACTTTTAAAAACTCCATCCAGAGTATTTTACAGGATAACTGCACATGTTTTTAACACTTTTATATCTTTTAATCTGCAAATGTTTCACTGTCTTGATGTGTGAGTGTTTTGTGTTTGTGCTTCTGTTTAATCCTGCCTCTTGGTCAGGTCGTTATTGTAACTGAGAAGTTCTTCTCAACTGACCTGGTCAAATATTGAATAAATAAAATAAACAAAAAATAAAAATAAAAAACGCACATTGTGAAAAACACAGATTTATTTGGCATTTTATTACACAAATTCAGCCACATGTCACAGTAGATCTGCTGCACCGACACTGTAGCATTAATTTTGATTCGTTTTTGCTTCGTGTTTCATCTTGCTCTTCAAAGCAGCGCGAACTAAGGACCGAGTCGATGTGCACTATACGCAGGGAGGAGCGAGAGCGTGAAAAGGCGGCGTGCTGACATGAGGCAGGTGGACGGGAAGGATGTTTTAAAAAGTCGCTCGCTCTGGTGTGTGTTTGTGACGAGCCGCGCAGTGTCCGCGGGCTCCAGGTGAGCGCAGGATACAGTGAGACGCCCTGCTCGCTCCCGCACACCTCGTCAAGAGTCAGTCAGTCAGTCGCCGTGACAAGACCGACTCCAAGACCCCCCACTCTTCCCCAAAACTTTTCTCATCGAATTTACATGATTCACAAATGTCTTCACCTATTTTAGTTTAAAAACGGCAAATTTCGCCAAAAAGTGAGAGATTTTCATGCCTGCTGACAGGAAACAAACAAAAAATCTAAACCCACAGTTCTACAATGAATGTCCCAATCCTGATCTGAAACTGAGAATTCCCCACAAACCAGCATACAGCTCACCTCCTCGGTCAGCCGCTCCTTCTGCCCTCCCAGCTCCTCCAGTCGGTGCTGAGCCTGTTTAAAGTCACAGTCCAACATGGAGTAGTCCTTCTCCATCTGCAGCAGCCGGTTCTCCAGCTGAGCCTTGAGAACCCGCTCCTCCTGCAGCTTTCGCTCCATCTCTGCAGAAGATCAACAAGAAGCTCCGTCGGAGAAACACGCACGAACAGCTTTTGTTTTGATTTCTAAAAGAGTTGTGCTTTAAAGAGCCGAGGAACGGACCAGAGGAGGATTATGGGCCGTAAACGCAGCAGCAGAAATATTAAATAACCCATAGTCAGTGTTGGGGAGTAACAGATTACATGTACAGGAGTAATCAGAGTACAAATTATGAGTAACTGTATTTAGTTACAGTTACTGTTTCAGTCAGTGGTAATTGGATTACAGTTACTTGGTTGAAATAAATGGATTACACGGCGGGATTTTCCTGTTTTCACATTTGGGGCTATATCCCTTTTTTTTTTCCCCAGTAACTGCACTCATTGCCGGACTCTAAACCAGGTCTAAAACCAGGTCTAAAACCAGGTCTAAATCAGGACTAAAACCAGGTCTAAACCAGGTCTAAAACCAGGTCTAAAATCAGGTCTAAATCAGGATTAAAACCAGGTCTAAATCAGGACTAAAACCAGGTCTAAAAATAAACCAGGATCTAAAACCAGGTCTAAATCAGGTCTAAAACCAGGTCTAACCAGGTCAGGATTAAAACCAGGTCTAAATCAGGTCTAAAACCAGGTCTAAACCAGGTCTAAATCAAGGACTAAAACCAGGTCTAAACCAGGTCTAAAACCAGGTCTAAAACCAGGATTAAAAACCAGGACTAAACCAGGTCTAAACCAGGTCTAAAACCAGGTCTAAATCAGGTCTAAACCAGGTCTAAAACCAGGTCTAAAACCAGGTCTAAATCAGGACTAAAACCAGGTCTAAATCAGGACTAAAACCAGGTCTAAACCAGGTCTAAAACCAGGTCTAAATCAGGATTAAAACCTGGTCTAAACCAGGTCTAAAACCAGGTCTAAACCAGGTCTAAATCAAGACTAAAACCAGGTCTAAATCAGGACTAAAACCAGGTCTAAATCAGGTCTAAAACCAGGTCTAAATCAGGATTAAAACCAGGTCTAAATCAGGTCTAAAACCAGGTCTAAACCAGGACTAAAACCAGGTCTAAAACCAGGTCTAAATCAGGACTAAAACCAGGTCTAAATCAGGACTAAAACCAGGTCTAAATCAGGATTAAAACCAGGTCTAAATCAGGACTAAAACCAGGTCTAAATCAGGACTAAAACCAGGTCTAAATCAGGACTAAAACCAGGTCTAAATCAGGATTAAAACCAGGTCTAAATCAGGTCTAAACCAGGTCTAAACCAGGTCTAAAACAGGATTTAACAGGACTAAAACAAGCCGCGCGGACAGTGTCTCTTTCTCTTCTATCAATAATATTTTTAATTTGGATCAGTAAAATCTGGTCTTTTTATTTTCTTTTATCAGACAAAACATCTTATGCTACAATTTCCTCGTCTTTGCTTCTCTACAGCAAATCAAGGAATCCAAAGTAATCAGATTACATTACTCACTTCAAGTAATTTAATGGATTCTGTTACAAACTACATTTTGGGGCGTGTAATCTGTAATCTGTAGGGGATTACGTTTGAAAAGTCACCTTCCCAACACTGTTTATAGTCTGGTTTGGATTTGCTCCTCACCCTTCTGGACCTCAGACTTGGCCTCCTCCAGACTCTGGGACACCTGGTGCTTGTGGTCCAGAGTGGCTTTCGTGGCCCTGTGCTCGGCCTCCTCCTGCTCCAGACTCTGCTGCACCTGCTTCAGCTGGAACGTCAGCTCGATCTCCTGGTTACTCTTCTCCTGAGGGACACACACACGCAGGGAGGAGGAGACGTGAGGAAAATAAAACTGCACTAACAGACGAGGGATTCTGGAACACACCGAGAACTCATAAACCTGGACATGATGAGCAGTTTTAGGGTTTATTTTTTGGTTTATAATCGAAAAGGCGTCGGCTGAAGCTTGAGTTTATTCTGCTTTTAACCTTTATTCCTTTATCAGAGCTTCATCTTCATAAATACAGCGAGAGGAAACAAATAAATCACTAACAGTACAACAAAGTACTACAGCTCATATTTCACGTATCTGCATTTACATTTCAACTTCTTCGCTGCACAATTTTCGTTTTTCCGTACAGTTGTTCCAGAGCTCCAACCCTTTAACAGATTCACAAAATTTCATAAAGTTTGTTCTGATTTTTTTGAATAAACGTGGCCGTTCCTCTGAGCTCATATCGGCTATTTCGGATTTTGAACATATTCTGTAATGATTTTGATAAGAGATTGTTGTTTTACACTTTGAACATGATTTTCAAAGTGTAAAGGTAAAGACTAAATCGTAACATTTTCAGAGTTTGGTTGGTTCTTTATAAGTTGATAATGTTTTTGCTCTTAAATACAGCGAGAGGAAACAAATAAATCAGGAACAGAACAACAAAGTCCTACAGCACAAACCAAGTCTTATATTTCACGTATCTGCATTTACATTTCAACTTCTTCAGGTACAGAGAGAAGGACGACAATATTGTAGGGGTGTCAAATTATCGCTTTAATTGCGATTAAATAATTACAGTCATATTTAGCGTTGTTTTTTAATCGCGTTAATCTCATTTTTAATCTCTAACTTTACTGTTTCTGTATGCGAGTTGCTTTATTATAAAACCTGTTTTTAATTCCACTCATTGCCAGAAACACACACAAAATGTGCGCAGTAAGAGCGATGTAAACGTCATGTTCACGTTGGCGGCGTCAGTCGCACAGTGGACGAGGTCGTAGAGTCAGTAGAACAGAGCAGCATCGCACAGGGAAAAACACATTCATGTCTTGGAAATTCTTCTCCCGACGTGAAATAGAAAAGAAAATAACAAAATATAAAATCGCCTACAACTTAAATGTCACTGGTGAAAACAACCTGCATAGACTCATGATGTCTGCACTACTGTCCTATACACACACACACACACACACACACACACACACACACACACAACACACACACACACAAACACACCTTCATCATCGTCATTAACCTGAGAACGCGCGGACCACGTTTCCTTCCGTAGACACTGCGTGGACACCGACGTGCTCCCGTGAGCCGCGTGTGGATCGTGTTTTCTCGCGTACGCGGCGTAAACCGCGCTTCCTCCTGTGCCTCTAAACCAGAACTAAAAACCAGAACTAAAACCAGGTCTAAACCAGGTTTAAAACCAGGACTAAACCAGGACTAAACCGGAACTAACACCAGGACTAAAACCAGGACAAGCCCATTCCAGGTCTAAACCAGGACTAAAACCAGTGATCTCATATATAAAGCATTTCTCTATCAATAATATTTTTAATATGGTTAAGGAAAGACTGGACTTTTTATTGTCTTTAAGTAAACAAAAGTTATTATGTTCAGATTTCCTCGTCTTTGCTACTTTACAGCAAACAGTTTCTTATTCATGGAGACTTGGGCTCAACAGCCAATTTGGAGAGATTTGTTAAACAATAAATGACTTTATAAAGTCACTTTTTTAAATCTATATCAGTCTTTTGATCTGCCACAATAATGTAATAATGAATTTAAATGAAAATACCTCAAATTGAAGGCTTTTCTCAGCAATTTTTAGGTGAGATTAAAATGAGATTAATTAGATTAATTAATTGCAGATCATAATTAATTAATCTCTCAAATTTTTTAATCGCATGACAGCACTAATTTAAATATGACAAAACGGTGTAAAAAAAAAAAAAAAAAGAAAAGCAGTATCATGTAGAGCGGGTTAATACGAACAATTTAAGACCAAAATGACGAAGCTCACAGCAGCAGGTACAGAGAGAAGGACGACAATATTCTAATGTAAGTCAACGGGAAACAGAGTCAGAAGGAGCCGGAAGAACTGACCTAAGTCACCAAATCTTATGATTGAGGCAAAATAAAATGGTTATAAAGATGAGAGACTTCCTGGGGTGAGTGTATAAGAGGACAGAGGTGGTGTGGTCAGAGAGTGAGGAGCACACAGACCTTCTCCAGATCATTGAGTTTGTGTTGGAGCTGTTTCTTCTCAGTCTGAGCTGTGGACAAACTCGTCTTCAGCTCCTTCAGCTCCTCCTCCAGCGTCGAGATCCGTCCTGTAAAACACACAGCAAATAAACCGAGTATAAGTACACACTAGAGAATACTTTTAGAACTGTGACACTAAATCATTTTGTACAATACACCAAAAAAATACTCTTGGCGATATATCGATAGAGCAGCTCAAGTTATCGATACTGTACTACTGCACACCACGAGTTTCTGATACTCAAACTGTGGTCAGTACAAAAACAAAATAAATATACTACTCAATGACAATTAGTCTGGTAGCAGTAGTAGCAGTAGTAGTAGTAGTAGTAGTAGCAGTAGTAGTAGTAGTAGTAGTAGTAGTAGTAGTAGTAGTAGTAGTAGTAGCAGTAGTAGTAGTAGTAGTAGTAGTAGTACCAGTATTAGTAGTATTAGTAGTAGTAGTAGCAGTAGTAGCAGTAGTAGT
>NW_026571036.1:3284566-3324566 GCF_026225935.1 Boleophthalmus pectinirostris
CCGTTTGTTGATTCAAAAATCCAAGGCCCCCTTTTCCACTGCAGCAGACTCCACCAGGCCTGGTCACCTCAAGTCCCTGTGTCAACCACAACAGTTTGTAGAATTCTGTCTGGAAATGGCCTCCATGGTCGAATCAGTGCACAGAAACCAGCACTAAACAAAAGGCAATTAAAAAAACATGTGGCATTTGCCAAGGCCCACAGCCTGATAAAAGGATGGACACTGGAAAAGTGGCATTAGGTGGATTTCTCAGATGAATCCTCGGTTGAATTACATCACAGCCGCCGCAAATATTGCAGGAGACCAACTGGAGCCGCATGGATCCAAGATTCACCCAGAAAACAGTTAAGTTTGGTGGCGGAAAAATCCTGGTCTGTGGTTCCATCCAGTCTGGGGGTGTGAGACATTTGCAGGGTGGAAGGCAAATATCAATAACCTAAAATATCAAGAAGTATTAGCTCCTCTTACATTCCCAACCATAAAAGGGTCAAATTTTGCAGCAGGATGGTGCTCCATCACATACTTCTATCTCTACATCAAAGTTTCTCAAGGTGAAGAAGATCAAGGTGCTCCAGGACTGGAGCCCAGTCACCAGACATGAACATCATTGAGCAGGTCTGGGGTAGAATGAAAGAGGAAACATGGAGGCAAAACCAAAGAATCTTGATGAACTCTGGGAGGCTGTAAGACGCTTTCTTTGATATTCCTGATGACTTCATCAACAAATTGTATGAATCATTGTTGAACCGCATGGACGTGTCCTTCAAGCTCATGGAGTCATACAAGATATTAAACATGGATCTCACAGCACCACTACTTCATTCACTGACGTTATGCAACATATTTTTGTATTTGAAGTAAATTATTTGTTCAATTTTCTGTAGGCGACAAAACTTTTGTCTTGCCAAAATCTGACCTTTCTGTGTTCATTAAATGATCAATCTTTCTTCAGTGAAGCAAATTTATTTTAGTAAATTGAGCATAATTTGGGAGGTTTTAGCTTCATATGAGACATTTCTAAAACCAATTGATTAATTTAAAGTCAAGTTATAAGCTTTTGTTTCTACAAAATGGATAAGAGACAAGACTTTTGTCAGGGACTGTAGTAGTAGTAGCAGTAGTAGTAGTAGTAGTAGTAGTAGTAGTAAGAGTAATAGGAGTAGCAGTAATAGTAGGAGTAGTAGGAGTAGTAAAAGTAGTAGTAGTAGTAGTAGTAGTAGGAGTAGTAGCATAGCAACTATTAACTATTAGTTATTAACAAACTTGTGTCAGAAGTACCTGAAGTCCCTGAAGTAAAAGTACATGTAACACAAATAAACACTGTGCAGTTTTTATGTAACATTCCTGACAGCCGGTTGTTTCCATGGAGACGTCACTGCCTTGTCTGAAATGTTCCGCAGTGTTAATGTATCTCTGTCCGGCGCACGTTTATGTTTCCTGTACTTTCTGTAGCAGTAAAATCCCCGGCACTCGAGACAAAGTGATTATTACGAGACGCGACGCTCCATAACCCGCTCTGGTCATTTCCATTACATTTTATTATGTTGATATTAAGAGAGAGAAGAGAGATCGTTTTGGTTTATAGTCTCATTAAAACAGGACATTATCTACGCCTGTCCCCCCCCGTGTCCCGCCTTCGGGCTGTTCTCATAAAACCTCCACGAAAATCAACTGCTTTCTTTTACAAAATATTATAATATTATGAACAACCTGAAACTTTAAGGAAAAATACAATTTCAACACAAAGTTTTAACATTAATTTGTATAAATGGGAATAAGTGAATTTTTGTTGTAAAATCCTGCACTCGGCTCCACTTTTCTCATGTTGGACATTTTTCTGATGAGGGTGTCACGGTCAACAGTCAAAACGATCGTCCTTTAAGAGCGTTTGGAAAGAGACAAGTCTTCATTTGTGCTGCTCTGGTGGGAGGGGCCACGTACAGAGACGCTGGAGACGCTGCTGTGATAAACACCACAGAAAATTAACACGATTTTAATAGAAAATATAATTAAAATATTTTAGTAGAAAATCAGCTGAGGGCCAGATTAAAGGTCTTGGAAGGCCGGATCTGGCCCCTGGGCCGCATGTTTGACACCTGTGGTCTAAACGGTCTGATGGGAGTTCAGGTCTGATGCTGGATTCTGATGGAGGGTTCTGAGAGGTCAGGAGGGTCTGGTAGAGCTATGATTCTAATGGGTCTGGGCAGTTTTTGTGGGTCAGGCGAGTCTGGAAGGTCTGATGAAGCTGGGATTCTGAGGGATCTGGTGGTTCTGGTGGGTCAGGTGGGTCTTGAGGGTCTGGTGGGCTTTTGATTCTGATGGGTTTGGTGGGTCTGGAGGGTCTGGTGTAGCTATGATTTTGATGAGTCTGGTGGGTCAGGTGGGTCTGATGGGTCTGATGGGTCTGGAAGGTCTGAAGGAGCTATGATTCTGATGGGTCAGGTGGATCTGGAGGGTCTGGTGGAGCTTTGATTCTGATGGGTCTGGAGAGGGTCTGGTGGGTCTGGAGGGTCTGGTGGAGCTATGATTCTGATTATTCTGATAGATCTGGTGGGTGTGGTGGGTCTGGAGGCTGTGGTGGAGCTTTGAATCTGAAGGATATGGTGGGTCAGGTGGGTCTGGAGGGTTTGGAGGGTCTGAAGGGTCTATGATTGCGTTGGGTCTGGTGGGTCTGTGATTGTGTTGGGCCAGGTGGGTCTGGTGGGTCTGAAGGGTCTGGTGGGTCTGAAGGGTCTGGTGGAGCTTTGATTCTGATGGATCTGGTGGGCCAGGTGGGTCTGGAAGGTTTGATGGAGCTCATGGTAGAACGTAGGGCTGTGCCAAAAATCGAAAAGTCGACAGATCGTGACCTCAACTTTGGTCGATCTCGATGATAAAAGCATGCACTAATCATGTAGCGGTAAGAGCGCACCGTGCTTTACGCTTTTGTTTAGGAACAAGCCGCCGGAACCATGTCTCCTCACGTGTTCACAAGTTTTGATTTACATCTGCAGAATCTGACTTGAAGTTCTCCGTCTCTGTGTGTGGTTTCGTCTCCCGGCAGCTCTTCACCTTTGCTCCTCTTTGTGCTTCTTGTCGTTATAATCCAAGTTACGGAAAGTAAATAGCTATTTTCTCACTGTTGTCACGGTAACACACACTTGCTTTAAGGTTTAAAGTATTGTACAAATTCATGCCGACCTTTAAATGTGAATTTCTTCGGAATTGTTGCTCACAAAAATAACAACAACAAAAAAAATCTAGTGATCCTGACATCCTGCTCTTTACATCTTTAATCCACACCTGTATGTTTTTAAAAAAGATGGAAGAAAATCAAATCAAAAATCCAGATCCATCAATAAGGGGGGGTTAGAAAAAAATCCTGATTCTTTTTTTCCTCACATCGCCCAGTTCTAGTGGTACATGTGGTGCTTATTCTTCACGTGCAGACATACGAGTGTGTGAAATGTGCCCGAGGACAGACACAAGAGCCTGTGCCAAATGGTCCCTGTCCCGGAGAATAACACATGTGATGACTACAGGCTGTGCGCAAATGACTCTTTGAATTGTGCTGCAGATGGAGAAAAAAGGGCCGTTAAAAGAAGAACCGAGCGACAGGACTGTAGGTGAGGGTTAACGAGAAGGTAAGACGCGGAGATTGTCGTTCTTATCCCCAGTTCACGCCAAAGTCAGAGGGACAATCTACACCAGCAATGCCAAACATGCATCCAAAGAGCGTTTTTACAGTACGAGGAGCTCAAATCAGGATTGAGTTCAAATGTTTGGGTGATAAAATGTGAGAATACACGAGGCTGGTGTTGCAGGAGCAGTTCTGATGCGTCTGGTGTAAACTGAAGCTTTCAAATATTTGAGAGTTTGCAGCTTCGTCTGTGGTGGGTGTGGCTCTAGCTCCAATTTAGTTGAGAGTAAAGTTTTAGACTAAAGATTTCACATTGAGGAAGGTGAAATTTTTCCTAAATATTAAGTAAAATGTAACCCACGTCTAATACGGCGACTTTTATTTTGGCGAGTCCACTTCACCTTCCACTTCCTTCAAGTTCACGCAGTTTACTTCTCGGCTGTGCGAACTTTTCAAACAAAGTACTGCAACTCCCAAAAAAACTACGCATTTCACCCGCATTTTAAGCTAAACAATTATTTTTTATTTATTTTTTTAATGGATGGAATCTACTGAATGAACTACAACAAATCTCAACTCAACAAACCACCAGACTAGACACTTGTGCGGTTCGAAAAACTTAGTTTTTTTTCCTCCGCCGCTTCTCGAACCTTCTCGAACGTGGGTCATAAATCGCGATTCCCAAAGCGTGGATTATACAAACTGAAATACTCAAATTGTGGATTATAACGGAACTTTTGTGAACAGACGTATCCATTTTTGTTTAACAGAGTCTAATTTATTTTTTACCCCCCAAAAAAGTGGAACTTGAACTTCTGTGTTTGTTTGTTTATAATTTACTTTGCCTTAAATATACATATATCATAATCACAATACTGTTTGTCTGGTTTTCATTCACACCCCGGGCTCCTTCAAAGAACAGCTCTTCTGTTCCTGTTAACATCCATCAAGCCTCAAAATTAGTGCTACAAAAAGCTACATATTCCATTACTCAAGTACAGAAAAGCCGCAGTTTCAGCGTCAGAGTTAGTCATCGGCGAGTTGAGTCTCACCCTGCAGGTCCTGGATGGTGTCACTCTTGTTGTTCCTCTCCCTCCTCTCCTCCTCCAGTTCGCAGCGAGCGTCTCTCAGCTCTGCGTCTCTCTCCTGTGAGCCGAGCTCCAGCTGAGCACACCTCTGCTCCTGCTCCCTCAGGCTCAGCTCCAGAGCCTGCACGTGTTTGTGCACCTCGGCCTGGGCCTTCTTCAGCCGGGACACGTTCTCCTGCTCCTCCTGAAGCTGCTGTGACGTCTGCTCCAGCTGACAACAACAACAACAACAACAACAACAACAAGATCATTTAGAGCAGGTGTGGGCAAACTTTTTGACTCGTGGGCCACAAAGGGTTTTAAAATTTGACGGAAGGGCCAGACATGGATAGAACCTTTTTGTAATCCACCACATAAGAGAAAAAAATAACATGGGATAAGTAGAAAACATACCAAAATTTATTGAAAGTAATTAAAAAATAAATAAATCCCATAATTGAAAATCATTACAACAGGATTACAACAAAATATCTGTTTTTCAAGTCTCACGGTATTTACTATGTATTAAAATTACTTTAAAAACACTTAAAATTATTATTATTATTCAAGTTCGGCCAGATTAAAAAGATTAAAGGGCTGCATATGTTCACATGTTATTAGGAGTGTAACGATATTGGCGATATCACAATATCGTCGTGGTCTGGTCACGGTAGTAAACTGTGTGTCTTTAGGCAAAAATAGGAATGTTCAGTCGACTCCTGTGGCGCATAGTACTGTAAACTACATGGACCATAATCCTTTGCAGCCACGTCATCGGCCTGTGTGCCCGTTGTGGACGCACAAGCCCATGACCTGCTCATAGGTCAATGAACCTGCCCAGGGACGACAGGTGGAAATGAGCACTGGTGCTACAACCTGGAACAATGAGTCTCTCCTGTTAAGGTTCATGTGAAAATTGTGCGCTGTCCCTGCCTCAAATAAATAAATAAATCAAATCAAATACCAGCAGCTTTTAAGTCTGAGGTCTAGAAGCATTTTGGGTTTGTCGTGACACGAAAGGAGGAAAGAGAAAAGGTGACGGACAAACAACAGACTCAGTGTGCGGTTCACGTCGGAGAAACACTACGACATGAGAAGGACCTTGATAAACCCAAACACCGAAAACCTTCAAGAACGTGTTCAGAAAATCAAGTCGGCGCAAAAAAACTATACATGAACCATTTACAACAGCGCTCAAAAAATAACGAAATACATCACAGGATATAAAGCGAGTGATTTGCACCATTTCCCCGGTGGACGGCGTCAGGTTTAAAAGGTTAGAGGCTAAACTGGAACCGAAATATAAAATGCCATTGCACTTAGGTTTTTTTTTTTTTTCATTTCCTACAAGGACTCAAATATACATTGAGTAATAATGTGTTTAATGCAGCTTTGCGCACATTTGTTTACATTTTACAGAAACAAAACTTAAAGCCACATGGCTCATTTACATAAGCCTGAAAAAAAACCTGCTGGTTCCTGGTGCACTGATGTGGTTCAGCTTCTGTCAGACTACTCCACGAGGCTCCTGACTACAGTTTTATTACAAGTGTTTAGCTGTTAGCTGAATTTTGCACTTCAGCTTCAAAGGTTTTTCTGTTCAAAATGTCACTGATATGAAAATGAACAATAAACAATAAATGTTGCACCAAATGATATAATGTCAGTCTTGTTATTATGTTTAATACTGTAATATCATGAGCTTTCCCACAATACCACAATAAATATCGTACCATGAGGTTCATACCGCGACGATATCGTATCGTGACACTTGGATATCGTTACATCCCTACATGTCATAGTTCAGGACTAGAAGACTTATATATATATATTTTATTTAATCTTAGTTTTTTTCATATGTTGTGGTCTTATGGCCACACAATAATGCCACAAAATATACAAGTATCCAAATGCCACATTTAAACCCCCTCCTCCCCATTCCCAAACCCCGATTCGCCCTCCCCACACCCACCCTTAACAGACACTGAAAAAAAAAAAAATGAAAAAAAAAAGAGAGAAAATATTATTATTATTATCATTATATATTTTCTCAAGACTAGAAGATTAATCACAGTCAAATGGATTTTGAATGAACACAAAAAGTAACACAATCTTATAAATAATCAAATAACTGTCTGTCTTGTTGCGTGTACAAACATCTGTCCTTGTGGTTTAGAGCTGTACGAACATGCTCTGAAATGTGCTTCTTCTATTTGTCACGTCAGATTTCAGTCTTTAAAACATTGGAGAAGTTCTTGTCCACTTGTCGTTTTGTTTCTCAAGAGTTTAAACCTAAACCGCCTCTCTCTGATCTGAAAAGGTCACCTCCTAAACCCCAGCACCCCAGCGCCTGTCCGTAAACTGAGAATGACACAAACTCGTCCTCTGTCAGCAGCTTGGAGATTGTATTTCATTATTTAAAACGGTAAAAGCGCGGGCTACATACGGCGGCTTTAATACAAAATGCATAAGTCGTGTATGAGAAATATTCTAATGTGTTTCACAATGAGCTCCCGCTGCTGCATTGTGCTTACAGACAGAACCGTGCGCCGAGCTCGGGGAGAATTATGCGCCATTACTCACCCGCAGACGAAAGGGGAGTGTACATCACCGAAGTACAAGTAAATCACACAGTACACGGCATTAAATGTACTTATATAAACTTATACTAAGGCCAGTTTGTCTTAGTGTTTTAAAGAGCAGCGCGCGTTCAAATCACGGACGGCACAAAGACGAATATGACTGTCCGGAGATACAGGGACGCGGAAGGGCATCTGAGATAAACAAGAAGAGGCTCCTCACTTGTTTCTGCAGCTGTAGGTTCTTCTCGTTGGAGATCTGGGAGTCCTGGTTCCTCCTCCTCAGTTCCTCCAGCTGGTCCCTCAGGTTGTTCACTGATGACAGAGATACAACATTTTACACATTTCGTAACAAAAATGCGACTTATAATCAGTGTCGGGAAGGTGACTTTTAAAATGTAATCCCCTACAGATTACAGATTACACACCCCAAAATGTAGTTTGTAACAGAATCCATTAAATTACTTAAAGTGAGTAATGTAATCTGAATACTTTGGATTACTTGATTTGCTGTAGAGAAACAAAGACCAGGATATCGTAACATAAGATGTTTTGTCTGATAAAAGAAAATAAAAAAAGTCCAGTCTTTAGTTAACCAGATTACAAATATTATTGATAGAAGAAGAAGACACATCAGCAGTTTAGTCCTGTTTAAAGTCCTGGTTTAGTCCTGGTTTAGTCCTGGTTTAGTCGTCCTGGTTTAAGTCCTGGTTTATCCTGGTTTAGTCTTGGTTTAGTCCTGGTTAGTCTGGTTTAGTCCTGGTTTAGTCCTGGTTTAGTCTTGGTTTTTGGTTTAGTTTAGTCCTGGTTTAGTCTGTTTAGTCTTGGTTTAGTTTAGTCTGGTTTAGTCCTGGTTTAGTCCTGGTTTAGTCTTGGTTTAGTCTTGGTTTAGTCCTGGTTTAGTCCTGGTTTAGTCCTGGTTTAGTCCTGGTTTAGTTTGGTTTAGACCTGGTTTAGTCCTGGTTTAGTCTGGTTTAGTTTAGTCCTGGTTTAGTCCTGGTTTATCCTGGTGGTTAGTTTAGTCCTGGTTTAGTCCTGGTTTAGTCTTGGTTTTGTTTCCTGTTTAGGTTTAGTCTTTAGTTGGTTTAGTCCTGGTTTAGTCCTGGTTTAGTCCTGGTTTAGTTTTGGTTTAGTCCTGGTTTAGTCCTGGTTTAGTCCTGGTTTAGTCCTGGTTTAGTTCTTGGTTTAGTCCTGGTTTAGTCCTGGTTTAGTCTTGGGTTTAGTCTTGGTTTAGTCTTGGTTTAGTTTTTGGTTTAGTCCTGGTTTAGTCCTGGTTTAGTCCTGGTTTAGTCTTGGTTTAGTCTTGGTTTAGTCCTGGTTTTAGTCCTGGTTTAGTCCTGGTTTAGTCTTGGTTTAGTCCTGGTTTAGTCCTGGTTTAGTCCTGGTTTAGTTGGTTTAGACCTGGTTTAGTCCTGGTTTAGTCCTGGTTTAGTCTTGGTTTAGACCTGGTTTAGTCCTGGTTTAGTCTGGTTTAGTCTTGGTTTAGTCCTGGTTTAGTCCTGGGTTTAGTCCTGGTTTAGTCCTGGTTTAGTCTTTGTTTAGTCCTGGTTTAGTCCTGGTTTAGTCCTTGGTTTAGTCTTGGTTTAGTCCTGGTTTAGTCCTGGTTTAGTCTTGGTTTAGTCCTTGGTTTAGTCCTGGTTTAGTTTTTGGTTTAGTCCTGGTTTAGTCCTGGTTTAGTCTTGGTTTAGTCTTGGTTTAGTCCTGGTTTAGTCTTGGTTTAGTCTTGGTTTAGACCTGGTTTAGTCCAAAATGTGAAAACAGGAAAATCCCTCTGTGTAATCCATTTATTTCAACAAAGTAACTGTAATCCAATTACCACTCACTGAAACAGTAACTGTAACTGGATACAGTTACTCATCATTTGTACTCTGATTACATAACTCCGGTACATGTAATCTGTTACTCCCCGACACTGGTTATAATATTATTTTTTTATTAAACTTCCATGTATTTGAGTAAAATGTCTTGAGGTCAAAATAAGTCCAATGTGTCCTGTTAAAATCTAACGGCTCTATTCACGCGTACGTCACAAAACCAGAAGACGTTCGGAAACATGTGGATGGAAACTTCCTTTGGACTCTTTTGCGATAGTAACTCTGACAAAACTTGTGAAAATTGAGAAAATGGAGCGGTTTTCGTCATTTAGAAGTCATTGTATTCTTTCTTTGTTTCCTGTTTTTGTCAATTCTCCTGGAGTTTAAAATGTTATCAAAAACCCATCATGGTGAATCATTAGGATGCTCAGAATGCATAAGGTAAGAGAGGAATAACTTTGGATCACTGCAAACTAGTTCTGCTTTTCAGACTTTTAGACAGAAAAAAACGAGCTTTAAAAGTGTGCAGCGGTGACTTGAGGACAGAATACTGAGCAGCTTTGTGGCTGCACTGAGCACTTTGTCTTTGAGTTTGAGTGACGCGTTTAAAATCGCATAATGGAGAAAGCTAATGCAGCGAGCAGACTGACGCTCACACAACAGTCGAGTTCACAAGTTTTTGTTTTTTTTTAAAGATAAGTGTGCGTGGGTGGGTAACAAAGGGTGGATACTCTGAGGAATCTGAATTTAAAACAAAGAGTTATTTCACTTTTTTCTTTGCTACATCATTCCATACGTCCCGCTTCAGTCTGTGTCTACAGCGTGTGGCTGAGTGGACGTCTCCTCACGTTCGTTCTCCAGGACTCGTTTCCTCTCCGTCTCCAGCTCCACCTTCCTCAGGTTCTCCGTGCTCTGGTGCTGGAGAAGAGCTCTGTCCCTCTCCATCTGCCTGAGGGACGACACGGACTCAGACACACAGGACAAGTGTGAGACAGGACAGGACAGTGGACAGGACAAGTGTGAGACACGGACAGGACAAGTGTGAGGACAAGTGTGAGACAGGACAGGACAGGACAGGACAGGACAGGGACAGGACAAGTGTGAGACACGGACAGGACAAGTGTGAGACAGGGACAGGACAAGTGTGACAGACAGGACAGGACAAGTGTGAGACAGGGACAGGACAAGTGTGGACAAGTGTGAGACAGGGACAGGACAAGTGTGAGACAGGGACAGGACAAGTGTGAGACACGGACAGGACAAGTGTGAGACAGGGACAGGACAAGTGTGAGACAGGGACAGAATAACAAAAGGACAGTCCAGTTCGATACTTAAACATTGATCAGAATCATGTTTTGAAGCATGACGGTGCATTCTGGTGATCCTGAACATATAATCATATAAAATCACCTGAATGTCCCACTACTTACAAAGAAAGTGTGTGTTTTTGTATTTCTTATAATAATAATAATAATAATAATAATAATAATAATACATTACTACCAATCTGTGCGATCAGCCTCTCTGAACACACACACACAAACCACTTTCATAGCAGCGAATGAGGGGGGAGGGCCTTGCCAAAGGACACAACTACAGTTTGTGCCACTGATGCTTCACTGTGGCATCTGATTTTCCCAGTGATCTCCCATCCAAGTCCTGACCAGACTCTGACCAGACTCTGACCAGACTCTGACCAGACTCTGACCCTGACCAGACTCTGACCAGACTCTGACCAGACTCTGACCAGACTCTGTCCAGACCCTGACCAGACTCTGACCAGACTCTGATGAGACCAGGCTTTAAACTGGGACATGGGCCTTGGCCATGTATTGTGTTTTAATTTTTAATTTATTTATTTATTTATGTTTATTAAGGACATCACAATCCCATTAGACAAACCAGATGTGTTGCTTTGAGTGTTTCAGCACAAGTGTGAGTTTTCAACACCTGTTCATATAAAAATATAAACTACACACATAAAAACAGAGAACACAAGACACATAAAATACAGATACATTTTTGGTTTGGAAATGACAGATGAGAACATCTTTCGTTGTTTAGGGGCGACAGGGGCGACAGGGGACAGGGGCGACAGGGGCGACAGGGGCGACAGGGGCGACAGGGGCTCAGTGGTTGAAGTACAGAGGTCGATTCCCACTGGGATCTGTCATTGTGTCCTTAAGGCAAGACATTTAACCCTTTGCCCAGTATGAAAGTGCCCAGTATGTGTGGTGGTGGTGGTGGTGGGAGGGGCTGATGTGCAGAGTGGCAGCCTCACTTCCATCAGTCTGCCCCGGGGCAGTTGTGGCTACAGTAATATCTCACCACCACAGAGTGTGGAGTGAATGAAGAATACACTGTTAAAAAAACTCAAATCTTTGAGGTTATTTTATTTTTGTTTGTATTTATTTGGATGACATATTCACTCTTCACAATATTGAGATGAAGATGTACGTCCTTAAAAACACTGCCCACATGGTACTCGCTGTAGTTTATAGTATCACTTGTGTGTACTTGTGTGTACTTGTGTGTACTTGTGTGTACTTGTGTGTACTTGTGTGTACGATTAGACTGACCTCTTTGTCCAGTTCTTTGACCAGTTTGTCTAAACGGTTGGTGGCGTTCCTGCAGACAGATTAGCACATGATACATGTCATAATCACAACAGACCGGAGTTTAGTCCTGGTCGAGTCGAGTCACCGTCTGCAGAGCGCTCCACTTAAACTCTCATTTCAGCACTGATACTTTAATCACTGCTGATACTCTATTTCTGATATTGTACTTGACAAAAGCATCAGGTAGTACTTCAGTGTACTAGTATCACACACGGCTCAGGCAGTGTAAGAGAAGTGAAGTCATTTATCGTCCACTTACATGTCTGAGTCTAACTCCGTCTCACAAGAGCTGCATTTACATGCTCACTTCCCCTGCACACTAATCTCATGTCATTATCTAAATTGTGGAATATTTCTGTCTCACTGGAGCAGATCAGCCTTCAGACTCACTACACTTGTTATAAAAACTCTCTTTTGGAAGAAAAGTCGAGGAGCTTGAACATTTAAAGATCAAATGTTCACTTCTCAAATCATATCGACTTCTTATTGACAAATAAACTTCAACTAGAGTCTTAAGCAGCAGGTCTCCAGACTTTTACATCCAACTTTCCACGGACGAACTGAAAACTTCCACAACAGGTGCTACTTCAGAGTACTAGTATCACACAGTGCAGACAGTACTTCAGAGTACTAGTATCACACAGTGCAGACAGTACTTCAGAGTACTAGTATCACACAGTGCAGAGTACTTCAGAGTACTTCAGAGTACTAGTATCACACAGTGCAGACAGTACTTCAGAGTACTAGTATCACACAGTGCAGACAGTACTTCAGAGTACTAGTATCACACAGTGCAGATAGTACTTCAGAGTACTACTAACACACACGGGTCAGTCAGTATTGCAGAGTACTAGTGTCACACAGCAGAGGTGGGACCAAGTCATTGTTTTGCGAGTCTCAAGTCCGAGTCAAGTCAACAAGTCAAATACAGGCAAGTCCAAGTCGAGTCTCGAGTCACTGGTCCATGAGTCCAAGTCAAGTCCAAGTCGTCTGTTTTGAGCTTCAAGTCATTTCAAGTCTTTAAACCAGCTTACATTTTTGCAATTTATCACTTTTAAGATAAAATGTACTTAAAAAAATCATAGTATATTTATACATGAGTATTTATAGAGTATATAAGAGTTATAGAAATGTTAATTTTTCTTTTTTAAATGTCTGGACAAGATCTTAGAGTGAATCATTACGATCAGAATAGAAAGAATTCAGATTTAAAAGTGCTTCTCAAAATCTTCTCAAGTCACAGGCCTCAATTCAACTCAAGTCCCAAGTCACTGACCTTCAAGTCCAAGTCGAGTCCCAAGTCTTAGTCCATTTTATCAAGTCAAGTCTCAAGTCCGAAAAATAGTGACTCAAGTCTGACTCGAGTCCAAGTCACGACTTGAAAGTCCCACCTCTTTCACACAGTTCAGACAGTACTTCAGAGTACTAGTTCAGATAGTGCAGTAGTGTACTTGAGGTATGTGTGTGTGTGTGTGTGTATGTTGTGCGAGAGTGTGTGTTGTGTGTGTGTTGTGTGTGTGTGTGTGTGTGTGTGTGTGTGTGTGTGTGTGTGTGTGTGTGTGTGTGTGTGTGTGTGTGTGTGTGTATGTGTGTGTGTGTGTGTGTGTGTGTGTGTGTGTGTGTGTGTGTGTGTGTGTGTGTGTGTGTGTGTGTGTGTGTGTGTGTGTGTATGTGTGTGTGTGTGTGTGTGTGTGTGTGTGTGTGTGTGTGTGTGTGTATGTGTGTGTGTGTGTGTGTGTGTGTGTGTGTGTGTGTGTGTGTGTGTGTGTGTGTGTGTGTGTGTGTGTGTGTGTGTGTGTGTGTGTGTGTGTGTGTGTGTGTGTGTGTGTGTGTGTGTGTGTTGTGTGTGTGTGTGTGTGTGTGTGTGTGTGTGTGTGTGTGTGTGTGTGTGTGTGTGTGTGTGTGTGTGTGTGTGTGTGTGTGTGTGTGTGTGTGTGTGTGTGTGTGTGTGTGTATGTGTGTGTGTGTGTGTGTGTGTGTGTGTGTGTGTGTATGTGTGTGTGTGTGTGTGTGTGTGTGTGTGTGTGTGTGTGTGTGTGTGTGTGTGTGTGTGTGTGTGTGTGTGTGTGTGTGTGTGTGTGTGTGTGTGTGTGTGTGTGTGTGTGTGTGTGTGTGTGTGTGTGTGTGTGTGTGTGTGTGTGTGTGTGTGTGTGTGTGTGTGTGTGTGTGTGTGTGTGTGTGTGTGTGTGTGTGTGTGTGTGTGTGTGTGTGTGTGTGTGTGTGTATGTGTGTGTGTGTGTGTGTGTGTGTGTGTGTGTGTGTGTGTGTGTGTGTGTGTGTGTGTGTGTGTGTATGTGTGTGTGTGTGTGTGTGTGTGTGTGTGTGTGTGTGTGTGTGTGTGTGTGTGTGTGTGTGTGTGTGTGTGTGTGTGTGTGTGTGTGTGTGTGTGTGTGTGTGTGTGTGTGTGTGTATGTGTGTGTGTGTGTGTGTGTGTGTGTGTGTATGTGTGTGTGTGTGTGTGTGTGTGTGTGTGTGTGTGTGTGTGTGTGTGTGTGTGTGTGTGTGTGTGTGTGTGTGTGTGTGTGTGTGTGTGTGTGTGTGTGTGTATGTGTGTGTGTGTGTGTGTGTGTGTGTGTGTGTGTGTGTGTGTGTGTGTGTGTGTGTGTGTGTGTGTGTGTGTCTGTAGTGTGTGTGTGTATGTGTGTGTGTGTGTGTGTGTGTGTGTGTGTGTATGTGTGTGTGTGTGTGTGTGTGTGTGTGTGTGTGTGTGTGTGTGTGTGTATGTGTGTGTGTGTGTGTGTGTGTGTGTGTGTGTGTGTATGTGTGTGTGTGTGTGTGTGTGTGTGTGTGTGTATGTGTGTGTGTGTGTGTGTGTGTGTGTGTGTGTGTGTGTGTGTGTGTGTGTGTGTATGTGTGTGTGTGTGTGTGTGTGTGTGTGTGTGTGTAGTGTGTGTGTGTGTGTGTGTATGTGTGTGTGTGTGTGTGTGTGTATGTGTGTGTGTGTGTGTATGTGTGTGTGTGTGTGTGTGTGTGTGTGTGTGTGTGTGTGTGTGTGTGTGTGTGTGTGTGTGTGTGTGTGTGTGTCTTACTTGCACTTGTTCTCCAGCTCGTCCTTGGCCTGCATCTCATGGTCCAACTTCTGCTCTAGATCGTGCAGCTTCTTCTGGAGCTGAACAAACACAAGGACCAACAGGAACGGATCAGAACTCAATCAAACTCATATAAACACACTCTCTCTCCCCTCTTCCATCCTGCAATTTCACCTACAACCGTTTTCCCTCTTCCTCCGCTCGACCTCTTTTTTCGAGTTTTTGAGCTTTAAAGAGTCAAACAAGTCTAGTCCAGGTTCAGTTCCAGCGCTTCAGTCGACTTTGTACCTGCTGCGGTTTAAGATTTTAACAATACTGTACATCAGGGGCGTCAAACTCATTTTGGTCCAGGGGCCGAATCCAACCTACTTTGATCCCAAAGGGGCCGGATCAGAAAACTCATGTCATATATACTTAAAAAACAGCAATAAGTTCAAATATTTGTGCAGAGAAACACAAATCTATTACAGAAATCTTTTTTAACTGATGAACTGTTTCTTTTACAAAATATTATAATATTATGTACAAACCTGAAACTTTAAGATAAATGCAATTTCTACACAATGTTTTAACATGAACTTGTATGTAAACAGGAATAAGTCAATTTTTGTTGTAAAATCCTGCACTCGGCTCCACTTTTCTCATGTTGGACATTTTTCTGATGAGGGTGTCACGGTCAACAGTCAAAACGATCGTCCTTTAAGAGCGTTTGGAAAGAGACAAGTCTTCATTTGTGCTGCTCTGGTGGGAGGGGCCACGTACAGAGACGCTGGAGACGCTGCTGTGATAAACACCACAGAAAATTAACAAGATTTTAATAGAAAATATGATTAAAATATTTTTGTAGAAAATCAGCTGAGGGCCACATTAAAGGTCTTGGAGGGCTGGATCCGGCCCCCGGGCCTTATGTTTGACACCTGTGCTGTACATTTAAAAAGAGTTTAGTGGGTTTTCAATGAGCTTTAGAGTTAAACTGACAGGAAATAATGTAGTTTCAGTTTGTGTTTTTGTGATTCGTGACTCTCTCCTCACATCCTGACTCGTCTGTAGGATTGTTCTGGTGTAAAAAGCCTCGTCTCCGTTTCGTGAGCTGTAGAGGGTTTGGTTTGGACCCGCAGCGGATGTAAACAGCAGATGAAGACACAGACACGCTGACCCCAAATGTGTTTTAGATTTTATGCAGTAACAAAAGTCCACAGAGCAGATGGCGAAACCGGAACCGGATCTACACAAAACTCTACAGAAACGCTTCGTCAAGGCCAAGACCAGAGAAGATTTAAAGTGTGATTTTTATTGTTTCAGCTGACGTCATTGTTATTAAAAGACCGCGTTGCTGCTGGGAAATATTTTGGTCGGAGGCAAGAAACACGGTAGCGTCAAACACAGTGCGTAACCTCGCGTATTTCTCCCGATAATGGTAAATTCCTGCTGCATTATCAAATGCACAAATAGAAGCACGGAAGAAGGAAAATGTCTTTTTCATGTTCTGAGTGAAAAGAACCACTAACGGCGAATTAAACGTCTTTCAAACATCCGCAGAGCAAACGTAGAAGATCCTAACAAACCGTGGACTCAACAAGTTCAACAACACATCGAGACTCTTGGAGGTTTTCATCTTTTCTGCTGTGAATGGCCCAGGAGTTTCCACCAAGTCATTGTGGATGTCGCCCAAGTGAATATTTGTCCAGGTAGTTGGAGATTCTGACCAGAAATTTGGTTTGGTCCAGGGACGGGCATTCGATGAAATTTTCTTCATCGATCGTTCGGAAGAATTAACGATCGATTATCGATTAATCATTAACGTTTTTATATTAAAATGATCATCATTATTATTACTATCTGCACTAATCTGCATAAATAAATTCAACTTTACGACATATAAACATAACGACTCTAGAGCCACATCAGCTGTTTGACATTATAATGTGTTTAATTCAGTTTTGTTCAAATCTCACAGAAACAAAACTTAAAACCACATCACTAATTTACATAAACTAAGTGAAGATAAAACTCCAGCTCTTGTGTCGCTGATGTGGTTCAACTTGTGTTGGATTAAAAGACATGACTCAGGTGAATACAGGTCAGTGTGACCAGATTTGTGTTTGTCAAAACCAGGACAGCGTACGGGGGGAGGGGGGCGGGGCCTCGTCATCCACATTGAGCGACTCTCACCTGGAAAAACTTTTTCCCACTGGACACAGAAACATATGTGCTGCTGCTTATCCACTATGCCACTGTGCACATGGACTCACACTTGTCCCAACGCAACGGAAAGTGTGGAATTTCTTGTACAAATCATCGTTAAATCCACATTTGTGCTTCGGTTCGTTACAGACTGACCCACTGTTTGTGTCTCGCTCCTTCTGATGCAGAGACACATGTACACACCTGTTTGGTCACGACACACACAAACATACATTCGGTTTGTCGATTAAAATGAACGTAATCGATGAAATTCTTAATGATCAATTATCGATTAATCATGCCCATCCCTAGTTTGGTCCACCTTTTGTCGGGTTGAAAAGGGTGATTTGTCGTCCGTCGATGCTTATGACCAATTTCTGGTCAAATGGTCTTGGGTCGTCTGCCGTTAGAGTGGATAAATAACCGGGATCAATACCCTTTACGTGCTTTCTCGCTCCGTCCGTCATGTTGAATTAGTGTTTCTTGCCGCCGACCAAAATAATTCCGTGCGCTTTTGTCAACAATGAAACTCGCCTATATTTCACAAACAAGTGTAACCCAGTGAGTGCTTCTGGAGGTTCTGAGTTTTCACGTCCGTGTCAGATTTTATTAACTAACGTCACTCAGGACAGAGCACATGTCACGTACCGGGGCAGCTGGAGCCAAACTGGGTCTATCAACAGTGTCGGGGAGTAACAGATTACATGTACCAGAGTTATGTAATCAGAGTACAAATGATGAGTAACTGTATTCAGTTACAGTTACTGTTTCAGTGAGTGGTAATTGGATTACAGTTACTTTGTTGAAATAAATGGATTACACAGAGGGATTTTCCTGTTTTCACATTTTGGGCTAAATCCCCTTTTTTTTTTTTTTTTTTTTTTTTTCCAGTAATTCCACTCATTGCCAGAAACTAAACCAGGTCTAAAACCAGGACTAAATGAGGATTAAAACCAGGTCTTAACCAGGACTAAATCCAGGTCTAAACCAGGACTAAAAAACTAAAACCAGGTCTAAACTAGATCTAAACTAGATCTAAACCAGGTCTTAACTAGATCGAAACCAGGTCTAAAACAGGATTAAAACAGGACTAAACCGTACTGTGTGGACGTGTCTCCTCTTCTTCTATCAATTATATTTTTTATTTGGTTCAGTAAAGTCTGGGCTTTTTATTTTCTTTTATCAGACAAAACATCTTATGTTATGATTTCCTGGTCTTTAGCTTCTCTACAGCAAATCAAGTAATCCAAAGTATTCAGATTACATTACTCACTTTAAGTAAATGAATGGATTATGTTACAAACTACATTTTGGGGGATGTAATCTGTAATCTGTAGGGGATTACATTTTAAAAGTCACCTTCCCAACACTGTCTATCAAATGTTTTTTTTTTTTTTTATGGATTTGCAAAAACATTTAAATATCGAAATATCATATCATTTAATGTGACGATACAGAATCGACATCGTGGGCTGCTGTGTTTTTAAATCATGTTTGACGTATCAGAAATATGTTCTTTCTTAAAATGCGGGAGGCTCTAGTAAAGCTCTCTCTACTTTCTGTCATTTTCAGTTTTCTTCACAAATTGCTTCTTGATTTGTGCCAAAAGTATAATGTATTACAGCAGGTATTATCCCCAAATTATTATTATTAATTATACCAAATTAAGTCAAAAATTATAAGAAAAACCTGTCATGTGCACTTTAATTTGAAGCGCTAATTAAAAAGCCTTTTGCAGTGTGACAAAAGAGTTTATTGTGCGTAAGTTTTGCAAGACAAAAAAAAAGAATCTGTTATCCAGGGCCATACTGAATCTGGTTACTGTAATCACTCATTATCAAGATATTTACAGATGATGACAGATGTGGGGGCTGGGAGGGACTCAGGGTGGAGGTTCTGTCTCAGATGGTCAGTCCAGGTGATCCAGGACCCTCCCAATGAGGTTCATTAAGTCTTCTAGGTCTGCTTCAAAACTGAAGAAGCAGCTTGGATGAGCTGCGAAACGTCTTCAAACAAACTAACTTTTGTCCAGTCGACAAACTGAATTTGCTCCGCGCCACAATTCGATATATTGTGATGGTCCACGATATTATTGAGTGCGTATACATGCACATCAATAACCCGGTTATGATCGGGTTTTTTGAGTATCCCGGTTTCTTGATGGTGCATGTAAACGCAGTAACCCGGTTTCAGTAACCCGGTTATTAGAAACCGGGTTACTGTAGCTGGTTTATTCCGATAAGTAACCGGGTTACTTGTGGCATGTAAACGCAGTATCCCCGGTTACTGCAACATAAAGTTGAGTGCGCATGCGTCCAAAAGACACTTTCCAGCCTTTCACCACAACAAGTAGTGACATAAATAAATTGACCAACATAAATAAAGTGACCAAACGAGTGAAATGACTGTAAAATAAAGAGCTGCGCTAAACCTGCACATGTACAACCTGCACTCGTGTGACGCTGAAAAGCTAAAACATGAACTATCTCCTATACAACACACACACAGAACACACTTACCATCATTAGCGCCTCTTCTGTCACAGAAATAACACACATAATCCACAGAGTCGTGTCATTTAGTCCAAAAGAAACTGATCGCATCAGCGGCGCAAGGAGCGAGTTGTTTTTATCGCCGCTAACAGTTTATGCTAATTAGCCAAACGGTCTTAAGTTTCGTTTCTGTAAAACGTAAACAAATGTGATCACAGCTGAATGATCTGATCAAACGGGCTGATGTGTCTATAGTGTTTATGGTTTATATGTTGTAAAGTTGAGTTTATTTATGCAGAAGATTTTAATGAAGAATCTGCACAGTGGATTGTGGGAGATCTCGTAGCTCCTTAGCTTCTTATGCTAAAGGAGCTCACGGTTTGTATTTTTCCTGGTTTATTAAATCGATTTAAGTTAATTTTTGCGCCTGCGCATTTGTAAGATTATGTCAAGAAACCGGGATACTCCATTTGATCATGTACACGCGGATATGAGTGTCCCGGTTTCTCAGTGCGCATGTAAACGCAGTAACATGAATACTGACAGAACCGGGATATGGCTAATAACCGGGTTATTGATGTGCATGTAAACGCACTCATTGTGAGAACTTCTGATGATTTTGGTTATTGTTGCATCCCTACATTTTAAAACCGTTATTCCGGCCCAGGTGAGTCTCTCGCTGTTCTTCTGTTTTCTTAATCTCAAAAACAGTAGCCAACACTGACCCTTGCGTCCGTCAGAGCACTCGTGTCTCACCTCAGAGTTCTTGTCTGCGTTCTTCTCTTTGTCCTTCTTCTCCTCCGTCCGGTCTTTACAGTTCTCTTCTTCCTCCTCCTCCTCCTCAAAGTCCTCACCCCCCCTCAGCAGCCTGCAACACAACAACAACAGCACGTGCAGCATGAGAGCGGGAATTCAACCTTCAACCACATCCTGACCAGACTAATCAGTTTGAGAGCAACAGAATCTCTAGAGTTTAACCTGAGCTGGAGACAGATTTGTTTCAGATTTGTTGACCTGGTTTAAAATCTCCCATAAAGTTATATCAACCCCAGCACTGTTTTTTTTGTTTTCTTTTTTTTTTTTACTGCACACATCACTAATAAACAGACTTCACAGACGCTCTCTCTCTCTCTCATGACGCAGCTGCAGCGCCCTCTACTGTTTCCCTGCAAGACAAGACCTCACACTTTTATAATCTTTTTTTTTTTTTTTTTTTTTACAAAGGTGTGTGGTCTGGAGATACATGACGTCTCCGCGATTCCTGATAGGCGTGATTGACAGGCGGATTAACCAATCAGAGAGACGATTGGTCCGTTAATGTCAGAACGTTTACAATGTGAACTTTGAACAGAATCCGATCACACAAACATAAATCCCAGTGTCACATGTTTTTTCCCCAAATCGTGCAACGTTTTTATATGGATTTATTTCTGAATGATCCAATGAAACAAAACGCACAGCAAAGTTTTTGAAGAGGTGCAAACGCAAGGAACTCTGACAGTCTCAGGTCACCCTTATGCTCCCTCAGGTCACCCTTACACTCTCAGGTCACCCTTACGCTCCCTCAGGTCACCCTTACGCACTCTCAGGTCACTCTTACACTCTCAGGTCACCCTTACACTCCCTCGACACGCTCAGGTCACCCTTACACTCCCTCTGACATGCTCAGGTCACCCTTACACTCTCAGGTCACCCTTACACTCCCTCTGACACGCTCAGGTCACCTTACACTCCCTCGACACCCTTACACTCTCAGGTCACCCTTACGCTCCCTCGACACGCTCAGGTCACCCTTACATTCCCTCGACACGCTCAGGTCACCCTTACACTTCCCTCGACACGCTCAGGTCACCCTTACACTCCCTCAGGTCACCCTTACGCTCCCTCGACACGCTCAGGTCACCCTTACACTCCCTCAGGTCACCTCAGGTCCCTTCCCTCTGACACGACACGCTCAGGTCACCCTTACGCACTCAGGTCACCTTACACCTCTCACTCCTTACGCTCCTCAGGTCCCTTACACTCTCAGGTCACCCTTACCTCAGTCACCCTCCCTCAGGTCACCTCTCCCACCCTTCACCTCAGGCTCCCTCAGGTCAGGTCACCCTTACGCTCCCTCAGGTCACCCTTACGCTCCCTCAGGTCACCCTTACTCTCCCTCAGGTCACCCTTACTCAGGTCACCCTTACACCCTTACGCTCCCTCAGGTCGCCCTTACTTGTTGTTGAGTATCTTATTGTTTTCTCTGTTTTGTAGTACTTGTCTTGTGTACTGAGTTACTGCGATCGTTCTTGTCTGTCCTGTGTTCGTGTACAGCACTTTGACCAGCTGTAAAGTTCTTAAAGTGCTTTGTAAATAAAGTTGGTGTGGTTTGGTTTTTCCCAGATCGCAGTCGTCACCCGCACGTCTCCAAACGTCTCCCGCTTTCGTGACGTAAGCGTGACCAGAGTCCATTTAATCTCTCACATTAACACAAAGTGAAAGAGGCGCGGGCGCCCTCTAGTGGCCGTCGTGGATCTGCGGTTTGTGCCTAGAAAGTGTGTGGGCTTCAAACGGCTAAATATAACATGAAATATATTTAGAGGGAACAGATGGTTCGTAGTGCAGGTCATTTGAGCTCCGCGCTGCTACGATCCACATGACCCCAGAGAAGCTGTGTGCACTTTAAAAAACCAAATAAAAGCATGTTTTTGTTTTGTTTTTTTCATGTGTTCTTACTGTGCGTGGGGCTTGCATCTCCACAAACATGACCAGACCAGAGACATTAGAATACGTGACTTAAACTGTGAAGCCGGACTGAACCAGGACTGAACCAGGACTAAAGGACTGAACCAGGACTAAACCAGGACTGAACCAGGACTGAACCAGGACTGAACCAGGACTGAACTAAACTGAACCAGGACTAAACCAGGACTGACTAACCAGGAAACCAGGACTGAACCAGGACTGAACCAGGACTGACTAAACCAGGACTAACCAGGAAACCAGGACTGAACCAGGAACTAGGACTGAACCAGGACTGAACCAGGACTGAACCAGGAGGACTGAACCAGGACTAAACCAGGACTGAACCAGGACAACCAGGACTGAACCAGGACTGAACCAGGACTAAAACAGGACTAAACCAACCGGACTGAACCAGGACTGAACCTAAACCAGGACTGAACCAGGACTACTGAACCAGGACTGAACCAGGACTAAACCAGGACTAAACCAGGACTAAACCAGGACTCTAAACCAGGACTGAACCAGGACTAAACCAGGACTGAACCAGGTCTAAACCAGGTCTAAACCAGGTCCTAAACAGGACTAAACAGGACTAAACCAGGACTAAAACAGGACTAAAACAGGACTAAACCAGGACTAAAACAGGACTAAACCAGCTCTAGAGTTGGAAGCTGTGTGCACTTTAAAAAACTAAATAAAAGCATGTTTTTGTTTTGTTTTTTTCATGTGTTCTTAGTTTTAGTGGGGCTTGCATCTCCACAAACATGACCAGACCAGAGACATTAGAATCTCCTTCTGCTTCTTCCTTTGGGTTCAGTCTTCCAGAAAATGACAAAGTTTATCTGTGTCTGTAAGGAATGCTCCGCAGTGTGGTTTTAACTTTCTATTTTTAAGAGTTTTTAATAAAAATACAGCTGTGTGTGTTTTTGATGTGGGAAAAAAACATGTTTAAAGGAACGATATTACACAAAATTGACTCTTGTGAGCTTTAAAACATAATTATAATGTTGTTAACTTCTCAAAAACAGACCTGGAGTTGTGTTTTTGTTTCATTCACACATGTTTGAGTAACTCTTTATTATTTATTATTATGATTAGTTTGTTTACATTTCCAAAACTCAAAATGTTCGGCCTAAATAATCCGTGTGTCATTCGTTCATGCGTTTCTCAAAATAACCAAAATGAAAAAACAGATAAAGATGAGGGATGTTTTGTTGTTTTTTTATTTATTTTTTTTTTTCAGTTTTTGATTTTGTGTTTAAATGAAAAATGGAAAAAAAAACGGATAATGGAAGTTTCCCTTTACGTGACTTAAACTGTGATGCAGAACTGAACCAGGACTGAACCAGGACTAAACCAGGACTACTAAACCAGGACTGAACCAGGACTAAACCAGGACTGAACCAGGAACCAGGACTAACCAGGACTAAACCAGGACTAAACCAGGACTGAACCAGGACTGAACCAGGACTCAGGACTGAACCAGGACTAACCAGGACTGAACCAGGACTGAACCAGGACTAAACCAGGACTGAACCAGACTGAACCAGGACTGAACCAGGACTAGAACCAGGACTGAACCAGGACTGAACCAGGACTGAACCAGGACTAAACCAGGACTGAACCAGGACTGAACCAGGAACCACTGAACCAGGACTAGGACTAAACCAGGACTAAACCAGGACTGAACCAGGACTAAACCAGGACTGAACCAGGACTGAACCAGGACTAAACCAGGAAACCAGGACTGACTGAACCAGGTCTAAACCAGGACTGAACCAGGACTAAACCAGGACTAAAACAGACTAAAACAGGACTAAAAGAGGACTAAACCAGCTCTAGAGTTGGACTAAACCAGGACTAAACCAGGACTGAACCAGGACTAAACCAGGACTAAACCAGGACTAAACCAGGATTAAACCAACTAAACCAGTCTCAGTCCTAGCCTCGTTGCCAATCTCAGTCCTGGTCTTGGTCTGGTCCCAGTCTCAGTCCCGATCAGTCAGTCCTGGTTCGGTCCTGGTTTTAGTCCTGGTTCAGTCCAGCATTGCAGTTTAATTCATGGAAACGTTTTTTCCATTTTTCATTTAAACACAAAATCGAAAAAAAACTGAAAAAACTCATCGTTATCCCCGTTTTTTTTTTTTTTTTTGTTTGTTTTGTTTTGTTGTTGTTTTTTTTTTCATTTTGGTTTTGGAAAGAACTAAAGAAGAAAATAGCTGTGAAAAAACAAATGAACAAATGATATGTGGATTCTAAATGTGCAGGTTTTTTTGTGTTAAACGTGTGAAACAAAACACAAGTCCAGGTCTGTTTGTGACGAGGAGGAAACTGTGGGCCCTTTAAACTCTAAAAACAACCCTTTGTGCCTCTTTTAACACTTAATAAAATAAAAAAAAACACAAAAACCCTTGAATATTCCGCTCTCGTCACACTGCTCCATTCACACGCGGAGACGAGGAGGATCAGCGCTGACTCAAAGGGACCAGTCTGACGCCCAGAGCCCAGCCCAGAGAGCACAGAGGTGGGCATTCTCCAACAACCCCGCCCCTGCTCCTGCTCCGGGTTTAGACCAGACCAAAACCAAGACCAGACCCGGACCCGGACCCGAGCACAAGACCCCAGTGTGGAGCGGACAGGAGAGCACTGTTACACACACAAGACGCCTTCACACGCTCACTAACCTGCTGCTCTCCACGCACACGTTATTGTTTTGCAGTGTCACATTTTAGCCGTCACCACCAAGTTCAAGCGAAATGATTCGGTCTAAAAAAAAAACTTATAACACCTTATTTTTGTTTGAGCTTTACAGACTGGACAAGCCTCACAACTGTAGTCGTTACTCACTCAACCCAAAACATAAAAACACTCGACTCAGAAACACGGTCCCTCTGGTTCTGATAAACGCTGTGAAAACGCTGTGAAAACGCTGTGAAAACTCTGTGAAAACTCTGTGAAAACTCTGTGAAAACGCTGTGAAAACGTTTGTCAAAACTCTTGTCAAAACTCTGTCAAAACACTGTCAAAATGCTGTCAAAACTCTGTCAAAACGCACTGAAAACTCTGTCAAAACTCTCTTAAAACGCTGTCAAAACTCTGTCAAAACACAGTCAAAACGCAGTCAAAACTCTGTCAAAACTCTTGTCAAAACTCTGTCAAAAGTGAAAACTCTGTCAAAACTCTGTCAAAACTCTGTTACAACGCAGTGAAAACTGTCAAAACTCTTGTCAAAACTCTTGTCAAAACACGCAGTGAAAACGCTGTGAAAACTCTTGAAAACTCTGTGAAAACTCTGTTGAAAAAACGCAGTGTCAAAACTCTTGTCAAAAACTCTGTCAAAACTCTTGTCAAAACTCTTGTCAAAACTCTTGTCAAAACTCTTGTCAAAACTCTGTCAAAACGCAGTGAAAAGTCTGCCAAAACTCTGTCAAAACTCTGTTACAACGCAGTGAAAACTCTGTCAAAACTCTGTCAAAACTCTGTCAAAACTCTGTCAAAACTCTTGTCAAAACTCTTGTCAAAACACAGTGAAAAGTCTGCCAAAACTCTGTCAAAACTCTTGTACAACGCAGTGAAAACTCTGTCAAAACTCTGTCAAAACTCTTGTCAAAACTCTTGTCAAAACGCAGTGAAAAGTCTGCCAAAACTGTCAAAACTCTGTTACAACGCAGTGAAAACTCTGTCAAAACTCTGTTACAATGCAGTGAAAACTCTGTCAAAACTCTGTCAAAACTCTTGTCAAAACACAGTGAAAAGTCTGCCAAAACTCTGTCAAAACTCTGTTACAACGCTTTGAAAACTCTGTCAAAACTGTCAAAACTCTTGTCAAAACACTGTCAAAACGCTGTGAAAACGCAATGAAATCTGGATGTTTTGAGGCGTGTTCTGTCCATAAACTGAGAACGAGACAAACTTGGATGTGTCTCTGTCTCCAGGTTAAGACTCAAACCTGATTGGACGGTTCTGTCTGAATTTAACCTGAGGCACAGAGGAGGAGGTGGAGACCAGATTGAGATCCTCTGTACAAAAAACAAAAACAAAAAACAGACAGAACAGGTCTGGCTGCCAGGAAACATCCAACCACCACTGTTCATTCACTTCCACACGCCACAACAACCAGTGACCCTCTGGTTAGTGGGCACATACCGAGTCACTACAGGAAACCCCCCCTCCTCCTCCTCCTCATACTCACTGATCCTCTTTGAAGAAGGTGAAGCCGATGAAGGGCAGCTGGTTGCCGGTGAAGGCTTTGGGCGGAGGGAAAGTCTCCACGTCTCGTTTCTCATCCTCGAAGTCGTCGAAGTTGCTGGTGTCGATGTCGCTGTGCAGCTCGGGGACGACCGGGGCCACGGCTGGAGACAAACACCACACGCGGAAGAGTTACGACGAGTTTTTACACGTTAAACTAAACAGAAAAAAACTTTTGGAACTTTTCTAGGAGTGGTCCATTGTTGTACAGGTCAGATCTGGGGAGAAGTGACTCCACTCGCTGTGAGAAGGTATTTTAATAACATAAAACACACATAAAAACACACATTTACACATTCAAACTGCTGTATACAAGCGTAAAACCAGCACGTCGAGCGCAAATATGAGGCACAGTCACCCCAGAAAAATTTGAAAGTTGTAAAATGGTAACCAAAATGTCCTCTAAATATGCTGTGGATAAGAACATTTGCATTAGACGGTTTCATTTCGTGGAAACTGTCCGACCTCGCAGCATTAGGATTCATTCGCTCGACAGAAGGCAGGTACTTTTTTTATTTAACCAATCGCTGCTGTTTGGGCGTGACGTATGTAATGCTCCAAATCCCGTAGGAAGAAGGACAATAACGTCTTTCCTTTTGATAAAATTCACCAAACATTCTCTTTGTTGCAGCTTTAAATCCTCGACCTCGGGAATCGTCGCCAACGCAGAATGTCTGTCTTCGTCTACGTCCGTCTCGACGCTTTGTTTACTGTTGTGCTGTTCCACAAAAGGGACACAGACGCCACGAGTTTGACGTCACGGCTTCACAGCTGATTGGCCGGTGCGCCGTCTAAAACGTCCGGAGTTCTTGCAAACCGACTACATCAGGGGTGTCGAACTCATTTTGGTCCGGGGGCCGTGTTGGGGAGTAACAGATTACATGTACCGGAGTTATGTAATCAGAGTACAAATGATGAGTAACTGTATTCTGGGGCGCCAGCGGTGTCCTTAGGCAAGACACTTCACCCACATTGCCTAGTATGAAAGTGGTGTGAGAGTGAGTGATGGTGGTGGTCGAAGGGGCCTGATGGTGCAGACTGGCAGCCTCGCTTCCGTCAGTTTGCCCCAGGGCAGCTGTGGCTACAGTAGTAGTTTACCACCACTGAGTGTGGAGTGACTGAATAATGAATTGTAAAGCGCTTTGGGGATCTTGAAAGGCTCTATATAAATGCTATCAATATATATTCAGTTACAGTTACTGTTTCAGTGAGTGGTAATTGGATTACAGTTACTTTGTTGAAATAAACGGATTACACGGTGGGATTTTCCTGTTTTCCTGTTTTCACATTTTGGGCTATATCCCTTTTTTTTTCTTCGGTAATTCCACTCATCACCGGAAACCAGGTCTAAACCAGGTCTAAAACCAGGACTAAACCAGGACTAAAAAGGACTAAAACAGGATTTAACAGGACTAAATCCTGCTGTGTGGACGTGTCTCCTCGTCTTCTAGCAATAATATTTTTAATCTGGTTAACTAAAGTCTGGGCTTTTTTATTTTCTTTTATCAGACAAAACATCTTATGTTACAATCTCCTGGTCTTTGCTTCTCTACAGCAAATCAAGTAATCCAAAGTATTCAGATTACATTACTCACTTTAAGTAATTTAATGGATTACGTTACAAACTACATTCTGGAGTATGTAATCTGTAATCTGTAGGGGATTACATTTTAAAAGTCACCTTTCCAACACTGTCCGGGGGCCGTATCCAACCGACTTTGATCCCAAAGGTGTCCGGATCAGAAAACTCATGTCATATAAACCCCAAAAATAACAATAAATTCAAATATTTGTGCAGAGAAACGCAAATCTATTACAGAAATCTTTTTTAATTGATGAACTCTTTCTTTTACAAAATATTATAATATTATGAACAACCTGAAACTTTAAGAAAAATGCAATTTCAACACAAAGTTTTAACATGAACTTGCAAATAGGAATAAGTGAATTTTTGTTGTAAAATCCTGCACTCGGCTCCACTTTTCTCATGTTGGACATTTTTCTGATGAGGGTGTCACGGTCAACAGTCAAAACGATCGTCCTTTAAGAGCGTTTGGAAAGAGACAAGTCTTCATTTGTGCTGCTCTGGTGGGAGGGGCCACGTACAGAGACGCTGGAGACGCTGCTGTGATAAACACCACAGAAAATTAACAAGATTTTAACAGAAAATATAATTAAAATATTTGAGCAGAAAATCAACCGAGGGCCAGATTAAAGGTCTTGGAGGGCCGGATCTGGACCCCGGGCCGTATGTTTGACACCCCTGGTCTTGTGTGGTCTGATTCCTGATCTCGTCGCTGGAGAGAAATGAGATGGCGTCAGTAGTCGACTCCAGTCTGGTTTATATTTGTCAAATTCTGGTCCAGATGTTTTCTTTTACGACATTACAGGAGGAGGGTCTGACGAGTTTTGGTGTGTGCGTGTGTGTGTGTGTGTGCGTGTGTGTGTGTGTGTGCGTGTGCGTGTGCGTGTGCGTGTGCGTGTGTGTGTGTGTGTGTGTGTGTGTGTGTGTGTGCGAGTGCTGTTTCTGCTCGGCACATGTGTGGAGTCATTTAAAGAGCAGGAGCTGACCGCAGCACTTCACACACTGGAGCTTTTGTACCTCACACGAACGCAAACACACACACACACACACACGACACACACACACACACACACACACACGACTCGCTCCACACAAGGCCCAGTGTGACGTACGGACGCACACTTCACACCAGGTCAGACCAGATCCAGGCCAAAGTGAGACCAAAGTTCAACACCGACACGGACGCTTTTGGTTTGAAGTTGTTCCTCCGCTGGGTCATGAAACTCTAAAAAAGTCTAGAGTCCAGTGTTTTGGAAACTTTTTTTCTGGTGATCCATATTTTAAAAGTCACAAACCTTCGCGATCCAAGTCCATAGACGTTATTCGTAAATCACAAAAAAATAAAGGTGGGTTTGAGCGTAACTGAACATGAACCCTTTAGACGCCAGAGGTTTTTTCGTAAAACGTTCGATTTTGAAATCTTAGTCCTGGTTTAGTTCTGGTTTAGTCCTGGTTTAGTCCTGGTTCAGACCTGGTTTAGACCTGGTTTAGACCTGGTTTAGACCTGGTTTAGACCTGGTTCAGTCCTGGTTCAGACCTGGTTTAGACTTGGTTTAGCCCTGGTTCAGTCCTGGTTTAGCCCTGGTTCAGTCCTGGTTCAGTCCTGGTTTCTGGTTACTGGTTTCTGGTTCAGTCCTGGTTCAGTCCTGGTTTAGACTTGGTTTAGCCCTGGTTCAGTCCTGGTTCAGTCCTGGTTCAGTCCTGGTTTAGTTTAGACCTGGTTTAGACCTGGTTCAGTCCTGGTTCAGTCTGGTTCAGTCCTGGTCCTGGTTTTCCTGGTTTCTGGTTTAGCCCTGGTTTAGACCTGGTTTAGACCTGGTTTACTGGTCCTGGTTCAGTCTGGTTTAGACCTTAGTTTAACCTGGTTCTGGTTTACCTGGTAACCTGGTTAGACCTGGTTAGACCTGGTTCAGTCCTGGTTCAGTCCTGGTTTAGACCTGGTTTCCTGTTAGTCCTGTTCAGTCCTGGTTTAGACCTGGTTTCCTGGTTCAGTCCTGGTTAGTCCTGGTTTAGACCTGGTTTAGACCTGGTTCAGTCCTGGTTCAGTCCTGGTTTAGACCTGGTTAGACCTGGTTCAGTCCTGGTTCAGTCCTGGTTTAGACCTGGTTTCAGTCCTGGTTCAAGTCTGGTTTTAGTCCTGGTTTAGCCCTGGTTCAGTCCTGGTTTCCTGGTCCTGGTTTCTGGTTAGACCTGGTTTAGACCTGGTTCAGTCTGGTTTAGACCTGTTTACCTGGTTCAGTCCTGGTTCAGACCTGGTTTCAGTCCTGGTTCAGTTCCTGGTTCAGTCCTGGTTCAGTCCTGGTTTAGCCCTGGTTCAGTCCTGGTTTACCTGGTTCAGTCCTGGTTTAGTCCTGGTTTCCTGGTTCCTGGTTCAGTCCTGGTTCAGTCCTGGTTTCAGACCTGGTTAGACCTGGTTCAGTCCTGGTTCAGTCCTGGTTTCAGTCCTGGTTTAGCCTGGTTCAGTCCTGGTTCCTGGTTCAGTTAGTCCTGGTTTAGCCCTGGTTCAGTCCTGGTTTCAGTCCTGGTTTAGTCCTGGTTTAGCCTGGTTCAGTCCTGGTTCAGACCTGGTTTAGACCTGGTTCAGTCCTGGTTTCAGTCCTGGTTTAGTCCTGGTTTAGCCTGGTTCAGTCCTGGTTTAGCCCTGGTTCAGTCCTGGTTTAGTCCTGGTTTAGACCTGGTTTAGACCTGGTTCAGTCCTGTTCAGTCCTGGTTTAGTCCTGGTTTAGCCCTGGTTCAGTCCTGGTTCCAGTCCTGGTTTAGCCCTGGTTCAGTCCTGGTTCACCTGGTGGTTAGACCTGGTTTAGACCTGGTTCAGTCCTGGTTCAGTCCTGGTTTTAGCCCTGGTTCAGTCCTGGTTTAGCCCTGGTTCAGTCCTGGTTTAGTCCTGGTTTAGCCCTGGTTCAGTCCTGGTTTAGCCCTGGTTCAGTCCTGGTTTAGTCCTGGTTTAGCCCTGGTTCAGTCCTGGTTCAGTCCTGGTTTAGACCTGGTTTAGACCTGGTTCAGTCCTGGTTCAGTCCTGGTTTAGACCTGGTTCAGACCTGGTTCAGTCCTGGTTCAGACCTGGTTTAGACCTGGTTCAGTCCTGGTTCAGTCCTGGTTTAGTCCTGGTTTAGCCCTGGTTCAGTCCTGGTTTTAGTCCTGGTTTAGACCTGGTTCAGTCCTGGTTCAGTCCTGGTTTAGCCCTGGTTCAGACCTGGTTCAGACCTGGTTTAGACCTGGTTTCAGTCCTGGTTTAGTCCTGGTTTAGTCCTGGTTCAGTCCTGGTTCAGTCCTGGTTGACAATGTATTTAGCAAAATCTTCTGTTTCATTCAGAGCATCTTGTCAACTTAAGTCGACCGCTTCACCTCGAGACGATTAATGAGGATATTTTATTGTCGACTGAGAGATCGAGTCTCTGAACAATTAGTTTTACTCAAATTTTAAGCAATAAAAGGATCCATAAGTCAAATATTTGGACTTTAAATATTTTTCTTTTCAACATTTAACTGAACCAGCAATATAGTCAATAAAATAATTGCTAAAAGATTAGAAATGATACAAATCGTGTCTTAACATTTCAACATTTCTAGTGAGATATTTGGGCCTGTCGGTGTTTTTGTAGCGTGTTCCAGGAGGAGACGCAGCAGCAGATCAGACGCAGCGTTCAGTCTGTTTCTGTGCTTTGTTTTCATTTTTGTGAGCACAGAAAATCCCACTTCACACAGAAATGTAGTAGTAAAAGGAATAAACATAAAACAGGGTTGGGAAAACTTTGGCCCTTTAATCTTTTTAATCCGGCTGCTGAACCTGAATAAATACATTAATTAATCATTGCATTTATACAGCGACTTTCAAGATCCTCAAAGAACTTTACAGATCATTGTTCGTTCACTCAACACGCTGCCCTGGGACAGACTGACGGAAGTGAGGCTGCCAATCTGCGCCATCGGTCCCTCCGACCACCACCATCGCTCACTTTCATACAAGGCAATGTGGGTGAAGTGTCTTGCCTAATAACACAACAGCAGTTTTTGCCACTGTTGCCCCCCGTGACTCCTGATGTTCACAGTGTTTCCCTTTTAAGCACAAACCAGACCTGGACCTGCTGAGCCTCTGAGACCTGACGAGATCAGGCTTTGACAAACTGGTATGGCCATAAAAAGTAATAATAATAATTTTTTTGTGTTTTAAAAGTCATTTCAGTAAATAGTAAATACTGTAAACCAGATATTTTGTTGTAATGTTTTGTAATGACTTTCAGTTATGGGATATTTCAATAACATGGGATATTTTTTTCTACATATCCCATTATGGATTATTAAATGAGTGGATAACCAAACGAGAAAAGCACTCAGAGAGCGCAGACTCCGCCAAGGTCGTATCTTTCAATTTGGAATATGAAAGAGGATCCCATTGTCCATCCCTGAGTCAAATTTCATGGGGTTTGGTCAATAATTAACCCAGATATTGAGAAACAACATTTTTGGCCCCATTTACCACAATGTTAACTCAAATTTCAAAGTGATCCAGAATCCAGGATTTCTTCCGGATCATCCCCAAAATGAAATCACTTCTTCCTTTTCACATTTCCAACAAATCCTGAAAATTTCATCAAAATCGGTCCATAACTTTTTGAGTTATGTTGCTAACAAACAAACAGACAAACAAACAAACAAACAAACAAACAAACAGACAAACAAACAAAAACAAACAAACAAACAAACGCCGGCAAAAACATAACCTCCTTGGGTGAGGTAAAAACTCCATCCATCTGCTCCTGCTCCGGCCCTTACCTCATATTTTAGAACCTTTGTGGCCCTCCCCTGGCATAAAAACACTGGCTCTACTGAGGACAGGAGATTCTGATCCAGAATGACGAGAAGATCCCAGATCAGAGCTGTAGATCACAGACCGACATGCAGATCGTGACAAGACGACCCCCCCCCCCAAAAAAAAAAAAAATCTCTTGCGACGCACCTGAGGGTCACAACTCAGTCTTTGGGAAACAATGATCTAGAACATTTTCTGAACAGCGTTTGAACTCCAGTGTTCAGTGCAAATCTCTTGTCATAATCATGATCCGCTGGCTCCACCTGCTGGTTATCTGTTATCTGTTTAAAGTCGACTACAGAATAAGGTTAAAGGTCAAAATTTAGTGTCATCATCGACTTTAATCAATACTCTCCCGCTCTCCCTCCTACAGGGACTGAAGACACTCCTCATTCTACTTTTATTTATGTGGATACTTAAAGGTGCAGTGTGTAACTGGAGGTGGAACATCAAAAAGATAAACTAAACTTCATAACATTCTCCATGGAGACAGAGCTCATTTTAGCCCATACTGTGGAACATTACAGTCAACAAGCGTCTCCTCCAGGACAAATAAAGGTCACGTTTGTGGAGATGCAAGCCCACTCACTGTGTTTCTATATTTTTCAGAATTACAGACTCTATTTTTTGGACTTTAAGTGTCACTTTTTTCATGGTTTGTGTGTTTCCAGTGTGACTTCTTCTGTATTAAAATGTTTTTGGTGAAGTGTGGAGAGGTTCTAGTCTTGTGTGTGAGGATCTGCTGCTCCTGTTCCTCCTGCACCACTGTCACTTGGCTCTACTGCGCATGTCTCCTGCAGAAAGAGCCTCTGTCCTGTCTGTATCATGTCAGTCGATCGCACCGTTACTTCTGCACCACTGAACGATTTAACATTTAAACAAACTTATAAAGACAAAGACTGAGAAGACTGAACACAAATGCCCCCGAAAACAAAATCAGATTCTGCAGATTTACAAACTGCGAGTCGTGAAATCTGCAGCTGAAAACGGAAATCGAGCAGCAGAAAGAAAGTTTGGAGCCTGGATTTCAGTGACACCGAAACCATCCTGTCGGGATTCAGAAAGACCCGAATAATTCAGTAAATATAACCAGGTCTAGTCCCCGTCTAAACCAGGTCTGAACTGGAAGTTGTCCTAAACCAAGTCTAGGTCTAACTGAGGTCTAAACCAGGTCTAAACCATGATCAGAATCAGGACCTGGATTAAACCAAGTCAAAGCCAGATCTAAACCAGGTCTAACCCGAGGTCTGTTCTTCTCTCTTCTATTGTTTTTACTACAACTTGACTTTACACAGGAAATGTCTGCTCCTGGTCTCGGGCTGCGTTCAGACTGCAGCCTGAAGTGACCCAAATCTGATTTTTTGGCCCCTATGTTCCTGTATCTGATCTTTTAATGTCAGTCTGAACCACACAGATCCGATTTTTTCAAATGTGACCCAGGACACTTGGATATGTGCTCCTGAAACTGATACATATCTGATCTTTTGACATGTGACTTCAGTCTGAACGGCCAAAGTGCATTCATCCACCTACACGTTATCAACAAGACACAAACGTCACTATTCTGCACTGAAGTAGGTGAAAATTGTTAATGAACTCACATCACCACTCACCACTCTTGGCTCCGTCTCCACATCCACACGTTCCTTTCAACGGACGTCGCTGCCGCTGTCCCACAAAACACCACGACCAAAAACCTCGTCCTTCTCCTTCTCAATCTCCTCCTTAAAACAAGTAAGTTGTTCATGTTCTGGCTTCGGTACGAGAGGAACTTTAAAATCTCCAGGTGCTCGATGCTGCGTCCATGTTTGGACAACTTCCGTAAACACAGAGACGCTCGCTGCGGTTGACGTCGTCGTGTCTCCAGTGTCACATGTGGGACACTTTTGGGCCGTTTAATGTTCACACTGGAGTCACATACAAGTCACATTTAATTGGAAATGTGAACGACCTCGCAAAAACATCGGATTTAAAAAAAAAAAAAAATCGGAATTGAGCGTTAAGCCCTGCAGTCTGAACGTAGCCGCTGATTTGATCAAATAAATTTCCCCCAAAAAGTGCGACTTATGTTTTTTTCTTCTTCATTACACATTTTCTGGTGCGACTTATACTCTGAAAAATACGGTAACTGCACTCGAAACATAATGAGTCTAAACGTGACTAATCGAACGTTAGAAGTGAAGGTGGTTTTCTGTCAGTGTGTTTGTTTTGTCAGACGCACTGAACGCTCCCGCACAAAGACACACTGCAGACAGCCCCCTGCCGAGTCCCTGCCGAGTCCCTGCCGAGGCCCTGCCGAGTCCCTGCCGAGTCCCTGCCGAGTCCCTGCCGAGGCCCGCACACCTCGTTATGGACCTCGTCTTTATGGACCTAATTATGGACCTCGCATGTGACTGATGCCCACATCAGCTCCAGACCCTGAGAAACAGACGAGGAGCGTGAAGAGAAGAACCGACCAACAACCACCAACCAACAACCAACAACCAACAACCAACAACCAACAACCCCTGTGGCTCCGATTCCCAGCATCCTCTCTGCTAGTGGTCTGATAATGACAGAGCAAGAGATGGAGAGAAGAGAGAAGAGAGAGAAAGAGGAGCAGAGATGGAGAGAAGAGAGAAGAGAGGGTGCAAGAGAAGGGGGGGATAAGAGAAGAGAGAGAAGAAGAGAGAGGAGGAGTAGAGATGGAGAGAGAAGAGAGATGAAGAGAGAAGAGAGAAGAGAGAGATGAAGAGAGATAGAGAGAAGAGAGATGAAGAGAGAGATAGAGAGAAGAGAGATGAAGAGAGATAGAGAGAAGAGAGAGAAGAGAGATAGAGAGAGAGAGAGAGAGAGAGAAGAGAGATAGAGAGAAGAGAGAGAGAGAGAGAGAGAGAAGAGAGAGAAGAGAGATGAAGAGAGAGAGAGAGAGAAGAGAGATGAAGAGAGAGAGAGAGAGAGAGAGATGAGAGAGAAGAGAGAGAGAGAGAAGAGAGATAGAGAGAGAGAGAGAGAGAAGAGAGATAGAGAGAAGAGAGATAGAGAGAAGAGAGATGGAGAGAAGAGAGAAGAAGGAGAGAGAAGGAGAGAGGGGAAAGATATGGAGATGGAGAGAAGAGAGAGAAAGAGAAGAGGAGTAGAGATGGAGAGAAGAGAGAAGGAGGGTGCAAGAGAAGGGGGGATAAGAGAAGAGAGAGGGAGAGAAATGGAGAGAAGGGAGAGAGAGGGCAAGAGATGGAGAGAGAGAAGAGAGATGGAGAGAAGAGAGAGCAGAGAGAAGAAAAGAGAGAGGGAGGGAGAGAAGAGAAGTGAGATGGAGAGAGATGGAGAGAAGAGAGATGAAGAGAGATGGAGAGAAGAGAGAGAGGTGAGAAGAGAAGAGAGATGGAGAGAAGAGAGAAAGAGGATAAGAGAAGAGAGGGGGAGGGAAGATGGAGCAAGAGATGGAGAGAGAAGAGAGAGAAGAGGGAGGGGGTAAGATATGGAGATGGAGAGAAGAGAGAGAAAGACAACAGGAGCAGAGACGGAGAGAAGAGAGAGAAAGAGGAGCAGAGATGGAGAGAAGAGAGAAGGAGGGTGCAAGAGAAGGGGGGGATAAGAGAAGAGAGAGGGAGAGAAATGGAGAGAAGGGAGAGGAGTAAGAGATGGAGAGGGAGAGAAGAGAGGAAAGGGATAGAAGGGAGAGAGAGGGCAAGAGATGAGAGAGAGAAGAGAGATGGAGAGAGAGAGAGAGATGGAGAGAGATAGAGAGAGAGAGAGAAGAAGAGAGAGAGAGAGAAGAGAGAGAGAGAGAGAGAGATGGACAGAGAGAGAGCAGAGAGAAGAAAAGAGAGAGGGAGGGAGAGAAGAGAAGCGAGATGGAGAGAGATAGAGAGAAGAGAGAGGGAGAAAAGGAGAGGAGAGAGATGGAGAGGAAAGAGAGAGAACAGGAGCAGAGAGAGGAGAGAGGGAGTAGTGTCACTAGGGGCCCCTCTCTCTCTCTCTCTCTCTCTCTCTCATTAGGGCCCTCGTCTCATCACTGCGGCGCAGACACACACACACACACACACACACACACACACACACACACACACACACACACACACACACACACACACACACACACACACACACACACTCTCACTCTCCAGCTGTGTGACCCTCTGTGACCTCGGGAACCAAGCTCACGATGGTTTCTCTCTCTCTCTCTCTCTCTTTCTCTGTTTCTCTCTCTCATCACCAGCGACGCTTTTTCCCGAAACAAATCAGACACGACGGAAACGACGTGTTCAACAAAACTTCTACAGCAGAGAAACAACACACAAACACACAAAACACACAAACACACAAAACACACACAAGTCACCAGACCACACTGCAAAAAACTGTATCTACCCAAGTTAAAATGACTTAAATTAAGAACATTTTACTTTATTTGAGTCGATTCGACTTGACAAGTCAAATTATCGACCGATGGAATAAGGCTGCGTTCAGACTGGAGCCTGAAGTGACCCAAATCCGATTTTTTGGCTTCAATGTTCCTGTATCTGATCTTTTAATGTCAGTCTGAACCACACAGATCCGATTTTTTCAAATGTGACCCAGGACACTTGGATATGTGCTCCTGAAACTGATACATATCTGATCTTTTGACATGTGACTTCAGTCTGAACGACCAAAGCGCATTCATCCACCTACACGGAAACCGGAACTGTAAAATCTCCAGGTGCTCAATGCTGCGTCCATGTTTGGACAACTTCCGTAAACACAGAGACGCTCGCTGCGGTTGACGTCGTCGTGTCTCCAGTGTCACATGTGCGAGACACTTTTCGGGCCGTTTAACTGTTCACACTGGAGTCACAGACAAGTCGCATTTAATTGGAAATGTGAACGACCTCGCAAAAACATCGGATTTCACAAAAAAATCGGAATTGAGCGTTAAGCCCTGCAGTCTGAACGTAGCCTAAGTGTGTTTTTCTTAATTCAAGCAACATTTGATTCTGTTTCTTATTTTAAAGTGCAAAAAGTTGTTGTTTTTCTTGTTTTAAGTGCAGCAAGACGCAAGATGTATTTTCATATTCTGAGTGCAAAAAGCCTTAACTCACTGGCTGGCGCCCCCTAGTGTCTCCGCTCAATTTAATTTCTCTCCAGGGTCTAGATCAGGAATCAGAAAACACTAGACGTTTTACAAGAACCCTGGAAGTTGTAGACCGCGCACCGACCAATCAGATAAGAGCTGTAAACGTCGCCATGTCGTCAATCTCGTGGCGTCTGTCTGGGTCCCTTTTGTGGGACTGAACAAGGACTAAACCAGGACTAAAACAGGACTAAATCGGTCTCAGTCCTGCTTTGGTCCCGGTCTCAGTTCATGGGCGAACCTCTGGGCCCGTCCTGACATTCAGTGCTGGTTAATCCTGATTTAGTCCTAGTTTAGACCTGGTTTAGTCAAATGTCTAATGACACGCGTAGGATATTGCTTGTGTTCCTCTAACGGACACAGAGACGCAAAAATACAAACTCGGTATAGAGCGAAAATAAATGAGAAGACTTTATTCCTCACCTCTCGTAAAGTGGTAAATCTGTATGCGTCACAAAAGTCCGGCGTCGCAGTTTAAGTCACAGAAACGTCCGTTATCCGTTTTTTCCATTTTTCATTTAAACATAAAAGCGAAAACTGAAAAAACGAATCGTTATCTGTTTTTTCCTTTTGGTTTTGGCGACAAATAATTTAAAAAAAAATAGTAGTTTTTTCGTTTTCTTATTTTTGGTTTTATTTTGAAACACGAATGAACAAATGATACACGGAATATTCCCCAGTAAATGGAGATTTAACAAGTTTTCCATGTAGACCTCAATTCGGAATGATTATTTCCATGTAAACTCAAAGGAGAATATTAATGAGTTTGGAAATAAAATGCAGCCATTGTGGTTAAACAGGTGTGGAGCAGTGACTTCAAACTCAAATAATTCCAGAGTTTTTCTTTATTCCCGGTGAGCGTGGATGTTCCGTGTTTTCACTTTGTCACTTTTTCCCCCAACCAGGAGCGGGCGGGAGTCGGGAGTCGGGGAGTCGGGGAGTCGGGGGTACAGGGTTGCGGCGGTGGTCGGGTCGCGCGCCGCAGACCCCTGACCCGGAGCGCGTTTTAATCCGATCCACCCGAGCTCCAGAGAGAGAGGGGGGGGCGTCTGTGCGGCGCCGTGCCCAGACACAGAGCCTCTGTTCGGGCCACACTTCCTCCAGGACCTGCCTCTTCACACAGGAAAGAGCGAAGAAGAAGAGGAAGAAGAGGAGGAAGAGGAGGAGGAGGAGGGAGCGCAGAGACGAAAGAGCAGGACGAATATTTAAAGTTGTTTCATTTGAGGTGTGAAAAGGCGTCTGTTGTGACCCGGTTTTGAGTGACAGATGTGTTCGACCAATCACAGTAAACCAGGACTAAACGAGGACTGAACCAGGACTGAACCAGGACTAAACGAGGACTAAAAAAACAGGATTAAACCAGCGTCCTTAGTATAAATACAAACACGCCGCAACTGCCAAGCCAAACCAGGACTAAACCAAGACTAAACCAGGACTAAACCAGGACTGAACCAGGACTGAACCAGGACTGAACCAGGACTAAACCAGGACTAAACCAGGACTAAACCCAAACTAAACCAGGACTGAACCAGGACTGAACCAGGACTAAACCAGGACTGAACCAGGACTGAACCAGGACTAAACCAGGACTAAACCAGGACTGAACCAGGACTAAACCAGGACTAAACCAGGACTGAACCAGGACTAAACCAGGACTAAACCAGGACTAAACCCAAACTAAACCAGGACTGAACCAGGACTGAACCAGGACTAAACCCAAACTAAACCAGGACTGAACCAGGACTGAACCAAAACTAAACCAGGACTGAACCAGGACTAAACCAGGACTAAACCAAAACTAAACCAGGACTGAACCAGGACTAAACCAGGACTAAACCAAAACTAAACCAGGACTGAACCAGGACTAAACCAAAACTAAACCAGGACTGAACCAAAACTAAACCAGGACTGAACCAGGACTAAACCAGGTCTAAACCAGGTCTAAACCAGGACTAAACCAGGTCTAAACCAGGTCTAAACCAGGACTGAACTAGGTCTAAAAGATGGAATATAAGGTAACAATAATATGACAGAGAAAATATGCTTTCAAGAAATAAATAAATAAATAAATAAATAAAATAAAAAGCATACATGAAAAAATAAAACATATAAAAGTAATCCAACATAAATAAA
>NW_026571036.1:3329566-3344566 GCF_026225935.1 Boleophthalmus pectinirostris
GAAGAGGAGGAGGAGGAGGAGAGAGTGAAAGAGTCTCTGTGCAGGAGAATGGAGCCAGTGTGTCAGAGCTCAGGGGGCGGGGCTTATAATGTAAACAGGAAGTGCTCTCACGTGTCGTGTGCAAACTGCAGCACCTGAAAGTACACTGCAGTACTGTGGAGTAAAAGTACACTGCAGTACTGTGGAGTAAAAGTACACTGCAGTACTGTGGAGTAAAAGTACACTGCAGTACTGTGGAGTAAAAGTACACTGCAGTACTGTGGAGTAAAAGTACATTGCAGTACTGTGGAGTAAAAGTACATTGCAGTACTGTGGAGTAAAAGTACACTGCAGTACTGTGGAGTAAAAGTACACCGCAGTACTGTGGAGTAAAAGTACAGTACTGTGGAGTAAAAGTACACCGCAGTACTGTGGAGTAAAAGTACACCGCAGTACTGTGGAGTAAAAGTACAAGTACTGTGGAGTAAAAGTACACCGCAGTACTGTGGAGTAAAAGTACATTGGAGTACTGTGGAGTAAAAGTACACCGCAGTACTGTGGAGTAAAGTACACCGCAGTACTGTGGAGTAAAAGTACACCGCAGTACTGTGGAGTAAAAAGTACCAGTACTGTGGAGTAAAAGTACATTGAGTACTGTGTGGAGTAAAAGTACACAGTACTGTGGAGTAAAAGTACTCTGGAGTACTGTGGAGTAAAAGTACATTGGAGTACTGTGGAGTAAAAGTACACCGCAGTACTGTGGAGTAAAAGTACACTGGAGTACTGTGGAGTAAAAGTACACCGCAGTACTGTGGAGTAAAAGTACAGTACTGTGGACAAAAGTACACCGAGTACTGTGGAGTAAAGTACACTTCAGTACTGTGGAGTAAAAGTACACTGGAGTACTGTGGAGTAAAAGTACACCGCAGTACTGTGGAGTAAAAGTACACCGCAGTACTGTGGAGTAAAAGTACACCGCAGTACTGTGGAGTAAAAGTACACCGGAGTACTGTGGAGTAAAAGTACACTGCAGTACTGTGGAGTAAAAGTACACTGCAGTACCCAAAAGTCTGTTTTTTAACAAATCTGCAGTAAAATGCTGTAGAAAAGTCCAGGGACAGAGACACACGTCTATGAGAGAGAATGAGTAAAAAAAGTGATTTTAGTGTCTGTTTGTGCTCTGTGCTTATAATCTGTGACACTGTGGATCATCACATTATTATTTGATAATAATAATAATAATAATAATAATAATAATAATAATAATAATAATAATAATGCATCAGTTTTATGCAGCACTCTTCTGGACACTTGAAGACGCTTTACATAGCTTTATTTATTCACTCCACACCCAGTGGTAAACTACTACTGTAGTCACAGCTGCCCTGGGGCAGACTGACAGAAGTGATGCTGCCAATCTGCACCATCAGCCCCTACGACCACCACCAACACTCACACACACAACACTTTCATACAAGACTATGTGGATGAAATGTCTTGCCTAAGGACACAGTGACCACAAAGTCCAGACCAGAACCCAGACCTGCTGAGCTGCTGAGCTGCTGAGATCTGACGAGATCAGACTTTGACAGGTCGATTTGGTATTTGCATCTTTTTTAAATCACCATATTGATTTAAAATGACTTAATAAAGAAACTTAAAATAAATTAAAACCAGATATGCAAATAATATTCTAAAGAATCTAAAAAAAAAGTTTGGACCCCCTTAATATGTACAATACACACATCTGTGCATAGGCAGAGTGTGATATGTAAAAACATATATACTGTAAGTATAAACCTGCTCTCCTCATCACTCTCTCCTCAGAGTATGATGTAGAAATACACACGTGTAGAAATACACACGTGTGCGTGTGTGTCTGTGAGTGTGTGTGTGTATGTGTGTATTATGTGTGTGCGTGTGTGCATTGTGTGTGTGCGTGTGTGTATTATGTGTATGTGAGCATGTGAGTCTGTGTGTGTGCGTGTTTGTGCATGCGTGTGTGTGCATTATGTGTGTGTGTGTGTGTGTGTGCGTGTGTGTGTGTGCGTGTGTGCATTATGAGTGTGTGTGCGTGTAAGTGTGTGTGTGTATGTATTATGTGTGTGTGCGTGTGTGTGTGTGTGTGTATTGTGTGTGTGTGTGCGTGTGTGTGTATTATGTGTGTGTGTGTGCTGTGTGTGTGTGTGTGTGTGTGTGTGTATGTATGTGTGTGTGTGTGTGTGTGTGTGTGTGTATTGTGTGTGTGTGTATGTGTGTGTGTGTATTATGTGTGTATGTGTGCGTGTGTGTGTGCGTGTGTGTGTGCGTGTGTGCGTGTGTGTATGTATTATGTGTGTGTGTGTTGGGGTGTGTGTGTGTGCATGTGTGTGTGCGTGTGTGTGTGTGTGGGTGTGTATATGTGTGTGTGTGTGTGTATGTATTATGTGTGTATGTGTGTGTGTATGTAGTGTATGTGTGTGTGTGTGTGTTGGTGTGTATGTGTGTGTGTGTGTGTGTGTGTGTGTGTGTGTGTGTGTGTGTGTGTGTGTGTGTGTGTGTGTGTGTGTGTATGTGTGTGTGTGTGTGTGTGTGTGTGTGTGTGTGTGTGTGTGTGTGTGTGTGCGTTCAGACTTTGGAGACATGTTCTTCACACGACTCTCAGTGAAAACTGTAATTTCGAGCTCAGGCCACAAACAAAGCCCAGCTCCCATAAATACGAGGTACTGCAAATCGGAGGATAAAAATACTGCATCTAACGGATACTCTGCATACTTGTGTAGTAGTACTGCAGTTACAGCCATGAGTTTAAAAATACTGTGTGTAAGTGTCGGACTGAGCCGCATTCCTCCATGAAGCTATAATCAAACAAAAGGGACGTTACAGCGCGAACTAAACACATGTAATGATACTCTGTAGTAAACTTCACTTCATTTTAGAAGAACAGAGTTTAAACTGTTCACTTACGACATATTTTAAATTCCATATTTCAAAATAAAGACGTGAAAGTCCCCAAACCAGGAAAGAAAACAAATACTACAACAAAAAGACGTGTGACTGAGTCTGACTGTGATTATGTCGTTATGATGACGGACGTTTCTATTTACACTGATAAAAGGGTCATATCAAAGTGGGCTCCCTTAAATACAAATATTCATTCATTCATTCATTCAAAAATGTATAAAACTAAAGAGAGTAACTCTGGTGTTTGCTGAGCTCAGTTTTCACAGTTTATAAAATGCACAGTTTAAAGATTCAGTTTTTCCCCATGTCAGATCAGTCTGTGTGCTGTAAACATCTAAATATAAGGACTTTTACAGCATGAGGAAGGGTGAGGAAGAGTGAGGAAGAGTGAGAAGAGTGAGGAAGAGTGAGACAGTGTGAGGAAGAGTGAGGAAGAGTGAGGAAGAGTGAGGAAGAGTGAGGAAGAGTGAGGAAGAGTGAGACAGTGTGAGGAAGAGTGAGACAGTGTGAGGAAGAGTGAGGAAGAGTGAGAAAGAGTGAGGAAGAGTGAGGAAAGAGTGAGACAGTGTGAGGAAGAGTGAGGAAGTGTGAGGAAGAGTGAGGAAGTGTGAGGAAGAGTGAGACAGTGTGAGGAAGAGTGAGGAAGTGTGAGGAAGAGTGAGAAAGTGAAGAAGAGTGAGGAAGAGTGAGACAGTGTGAGGAAGAGTGAGGAAGAGTGAGGAAGAGTGAGGAAGAGTGAGGAAGAGTGAGGAAGAGTGAGACAGTGTGAGGAAGAGTGCGCAGTGTGAGGAAGTGTGAGGAAGAGTGAGAAAGTGAAGAAGAGTGAGGAAGAGTGAGACAGTGTGAGGAAGTGTGAGGAAGAGTGAGAAAGTGAAGAAGGGTGAGGAAGAGTGAGACAGTGTGAGGAAGAGTGAGAAAGTGAAGAAGAGTGAGGAAGAGTGAGACAGTATGAGGAAGAGTGAGGAAGAGTGAGACAGTGTGAGGAAGAGTGAGGAAGTGTGAGGAAGAGTGAGAAAGTGAAGAAGAGTGAGGAAGTGTGAGGAAGAGTGAGAAGAGTGAGAAGAGTGAGACAGTATGAGGAAGAGTGAGAAGAAGAGTGAGGAGAGTGAGAAGAGTGAGACAGTGTGAGGAAGAGTGAGGAAGTGTGAGGAAGAGTGAGAAAGTGAAGAAGAGTGAGGAAGAGTGAGACAGTGTGAGGAAGAGTGAGACAGTGTGAGGAAGAGTGAGAAAGTGAAGAAGAGTGAAGAGTGAGACAGTGTGAGGAAGAGTGAGGAAGAGTGAGGAAGAGTGAGACAGTGTGAAGAAGAGTGAGACAGTGTGAGGAAGAGTGAGACAGTGTGAGGAAGAGTGAAGAAGAGTGAGGAAGTGCACGATATGATGCTTCCACCAATCACAGTCAGATCTTCATCGTGACATTCATCTGTTTTTAGTCTCTGTTCCACATAAGTGTAGAGCTAAGAGAGTTTCACAGATCAGTCAGCGATGCTCTGGGTCAGTGTAAAATTTAATTTAACTAAAATTCTTCTCAAATAAAGAATGTGTAAATAAGGCGACGTTCAGACTTTGGCCTGAAGTGACCCAAATCAGATTTTTTGGCCCCTATGTGACCTGTATCTGATCTATTAATGACTGAACGACACAGATCTGATTTTTTCAAATGTGACACTTGGATATGTGCTCCTGAAACTGATACATATCTGATCTTTTGACATGTGACTTCATCCACCTACACGTCAGGCTCAGAGTCTTGTCAATGGAGGAAAAGTGAGGTTAAAGAGTTTATTAATATTTGGGGGGGTCGCTGTTTTCAGGACAAATTGGAGGGGTCTTATAGGAACTGGGTGGTTTCTGAAATGTTTGCCAAAGAAATGTCCGAGCGCGGCTACAGTCGGTCCTGGCTCCAACGTCGAAAGAAAAATAAAGAGCCTGTGAGTCAAATACAAGGAGGATAAAGACTCAAACAAACGAAGCGGCCGTGGACGTGTGACCTGAACATTTTACCAACAACTGGACCAGATTTTGGGAGACGAGCCCAGACTTAGCCCAAAATATTGCAGATGCGGGCGGGAGCGGGAATGAAAATTAAATTAAAATCACTGTTTTATAAAACTGCTCTGCGGCCATCGCCATGACATCAAATAAAGTAATCTGACACATTTACAGACACGGAACAGGCTTTTCAGATTCACAGTTGAGACGTTTCAGTTTGTAGTCGTGGTATAAGCGCGTTAAAAAACTTGCTGTGTGTTCTGCAGTTTTAACGGACTCTGCGTCGTGTGTTAAATCTGCATTAACGCGCAGCTCCTCGTTGTTTAAAGCTTATTTAATCCTGTGTGTTAAGCTCGGGAAAAGAGAAACGTGAGTAAAGTGAGTAAAGTGTGCGTGTTCACCTGTCCGTGAGGAAGGCGCAGATGAGCTGTTTGACCTCCGCAGACATCTCCACGTCGTCAGGGAAACACAGAGAGTTCTTGTGGTTCATGATCTTCCCGTATGTCCCCACCAGAGACTCGGCGTAGAACGGAGTCTCACCTGTCACACGAGGAGAAAGGCCGATTTACAGGAGGCACAAGAAGTTCTACAAACACATTTACATTATATTATTCTGTTTATTCTTATTCTTATATTCTGTCAGCAGACTGTGTGGTTTTTTTCCTCGGTGTACGGCTGCGTTTTAATCCGTGTGTCGTTCGTTCATTTGTTTTTCAAAAGAAAACCAAAAATAAGAAAACGAAAAAAAAAACTATTTTCTTCATTATTTGTCTCCAAAAACAAAATGAAAATATTCAGTTTTCGATTTTGTGTTTAAATGAAAAATGGAAAAAATGCATAAAGTGACTTCCGTGTGTCCGTGACTTTAAACTGTGATGCCGGACTGACCCAGGACTGACCCAGGACTGACCCAGGACTAAAACAGGACTAAACCAGGACTAAACCAGGACTAAAATAGGACTAAAACAGGACTGACCCTGACTGAAACCCAGGACTGACCCAGGACTGACCCAGGACTAAACCAGGACTAAACAGGACTAAAATAGGACTAAAACAGGACTGAACCAGGACTGACCCAGGACTGACCAGGACTGACCCAGGACTAAAACAGGACTAAACCAGGACTAAACCAGGACTAAAATAGGACTAAAAACAGGACTGACCCAGGACTGACCCAGGACTGACCCAGGACTGACCCAGGACTAAAACAGGACTAAACCAGGACTAATCCAGGACTAAATAGGACTAAAACAGGACTGACCATGACTGACCCAGGACTGACCCAGGACTAAACCAGGACTAAACCAGGACTAAAATAGGACTAAAACAGGACTGAACCAGGACTGAACCAGGACTAAAACAGGACTAAACCAGGACTAAACCAGGACTAAAATAGGACTAAAACAGGACTGAACCAGGACTAATCCAGGACTGAACCGGTCTCGGTCTGGTCCCAGTCTCGGTCTGGTTCCGGTCTCGATCTGGTCCCGATCTGGTCAGGTCCCAGACTCGGTCTCAGTCCCGGTCTCAGTTCTGATCTGGTCTTGGTCCCGGTCGTGATCTCAGTCCCACTCTAGTCCCAGTCTTAGCCTCGGTCTCGGTCTTAGCCTCGGTCTCTGTCCCGGTCTTGATCTTGGTCCCGGCCCTCAGTCCCGGCCTCAGTCCCGGCCTCAGTCCCCGGCCTCAGTCCCGGCCTCAGTCCCGGCTTCAGTCCCGGCTCAGTCCCGGCTTCAGTCCCGGCTTCAGTCCCTGGTCTCAGTCCCGGCCTCAGTCCTGGTCCTCAGTCCCAGCCTCAGTCCTGGCTTCAGTCCTGGTCTCAGTCCCGGCCTCAGTCCTGGCCTCAGTCCTGGTCTCAGTCCCGGCCTCCCTCAGGCCTCAGACAATAATGTTTTTCCCCTTGATAAAATTCACCAAACATTTTCTTTGTTCCGGTTTTAAATCCTCGATCTCGGGAATCGTTGCCAAAACAGAATGTCTGACTCTTCTCTGATTGGCTGTTGCTCAAACTCGCACTTTCTGGGTTTTTGCGGATCGTCTAGTGTTTTCTGATTCCTGATCTAGTCGCTGGAGAGAAATGAAACTGAGCGGCGGCACTTGGTGGCACCAGACTGGATACAAGTTGAGGACTTTTCTCAGCAAGTTTTGAGGTGAGATTAAAACATTACAGCCCAATGTAAACACACACAAACTGCACAAACTCACTCAACCAAACGTCCAGTACCGAATATATGTACAGTTACACCTCTAATAAATACTTTGTAAACTAATAAAAACTGTGCCCGTATAACAGCGACTATAAGAGTCATAACTTTGAGTGTGATTGTGAGCGGAGCCCTGCCCTGGAAACACTGATAAAACTATTACACAACAACAGCCTCATACAAAACACAACACATGAGCTCATGAGACACAAACCAGCGCACACTTCTGTTTTCTCCTTCACACAGTGTACAGGGAGACCGGGGGGTGTACGTACCGACCAGCAGCTCGTAGAGGAAGACGCCCACAGCCCACCAGTCACACTCCCGCCCGTACAGACCGTCTCCCCCCTGAGACTGCAGCACCTCGGGGGAGATGTAGTCCGGAGTGCCCACGGCCGTGTCACAGTGCACCAGACCCGACTGCAACACAACAAAACAACAAAACACAACACTGAGTCACACCAGAACAGGAACAGAGGCTCTTGAATCTGTGGATCAAATCGTTCATTCGTTTTTCAATATAAAACCAAAAATAAGAAAAAGAAAAAACAACTGTTTTCTTCGTTATTTGTCTCCAAAACCAAAATGAAAAAACAGATAATAATTAGTTTTTTCAGTTTTCGATTTTGTGTTTAAATGAAAAATGGAAAAAAGGGATAACGACCGTTTCCCGTGACTTCCCGCGATGTCGGACTTTTGCACTGCATACGGACTGAACCAGGACTGATCCAGGTCCAGGACCAGAACGGGACAGACCGGGACCAGAACGGGACCAGAGCGGACTCCGAGCTTTGACTCCAAGCCTCCGCAGGGTCCGAGCCTCAGCTTCGAGTTCCGGCCCTGCCATGGGCTCTGAGTGTCCGGTCTAGTCCCGGTCTAGTCCCGGTCTAGTCCCGGTCTAGTCCCGGTCTAGTCCCGGTCTAGTCCCGGCCTGGTCCCGGTATCAGTTCCGGTCTCAGTCCCAGTCTGGTCCTGGCCTGGTTCTGGTCTGGTCCTGGTCTGGTCTCGGTCTCAGTCTCGGTCTGGTCCCGGTTTCAGTATTGATCTCAGTCCCGGTCTGGTCCCGGACCTGGATCAGTCCTGGTTCAGTCCGTATGCAGTGCAAAAGTCCGACATCTCAGTCACGGACGTCACATAAACGGGAATTAGCAGTTTTTTTTCCATTTTTCATTTAAACACAAAATCAAAAACTGAAAATACAAATCGTTATCCGTATTCTCTTGAAAACACATTTTAACATTTAGTTAATCAAAAACATTTTACTGACCTCATTAACCCCAGTACTAGATTAGATTGGCACATAACTTTTTAAATCTTTATGAGGGCAAGACTGAAACTGTGACGTTATGCCCTACGGACTCCCAAACTGATACGGGTGGAACTAAATCGTCGTAAACTTTTGTACGCTCTGACCCCGCAGTACGTCTCGGACCTCATCCAGATTTACTCCCCCGCACACTCTGAGGTCCTCTGTGTCTTTATTTTTTATAGTTTTTATCCATTTTTATTACTGTTTTTATGTATTGATTTTATAGGTTTTTTTCAGTGTTTTATTTATTTATTTTATTAATTTATTTATATTTTTTATCCATTTTTAGTACTGCTTTTATGTATTGATTTTATAATTTTTTTCAGTGTTTTATTTATTTATTTATTTTATTAATTTATTTATAGTTTTTATCCATTTTTAGTACTGCTTTTATGTATTGATTTTATAATTTTCCATTGATATTATTATTTTTTATTATTATATTATGTTATTATTTTTATTATTATTTTTATAATTCAGCCGATTTTTTATTTATTTTTTTTTTTTTTTTTTTTTTTAAAGTAAAATGTTTTCCATTGTGAAGCATTTCGAAACTGTCTTGTTTATAAAATGTGTTATACAAATAAAGTTGGATTGGATTAGGTTTGGATTAAGTAAAAGTAAAAAAAACAAAGAGGAGAATAAATCCTGTGCAGATATCCCCGTGTGAGCCACTAGGGGGAGCACTAGAGCAGTGTCCTGTGATACTTCCACACTGAGGTCATGATCCAGACGAGTACTGTGAGTAACTCTGTGTACAGTCGCAGTAAACCAGTCCTAAATTGGAGATTTGATTAAAGATTCCCTGTCTCTTTGGAACGGCAGGGACGGCAGCAGGACGGTGCGGGATTGAACCAGCATCTTTTAAGGAAATGCAGCCGCGACTTACATTTAAATAAATAAATACATTTAAAAATAGATTTTTAATGAGCTCAACAGGCAGATGTGTTTTGCTGAGCAGAGCCGGCTGGTACGTGGATGTGAGAGAACTGAGAAAACAACGTGCCACAGTGAGGACGAGCGGCTCTAGTGCAAACTGATGATGTGTCTTTCAGCAAGACACTTCACCCAACTTGCCTCCAGTGCTGAAGGGATGTGATGTTCTAGATTTTTCAGTTCTAATACTGATTTCGATAGAACAGCTTTAAGTATTTGCAGATATCCAATATCAAAGAATACCAGCGCAGAGACTTTAAACACTAAACAGAACTGCAGTTTTTTATAAATAAAAGTTCAAACATTATGAGATTTTAATTCAGGGGTGTCAAACTCTATTTTGGTCCGGGGGCCGTATCCAACCTACTTTGATCCCAAAGGGGCCGGATCAGAAAACTCATGTCATATAAACCCCAAAAATAACAATAAGTTCAAATATTTGTGCAGAGAAACACAAATCTATTACAGAAATCTTTTTAATTGATTAATTATTTCTTTCTACAAAATATTATAATATTATGAACAACCTGAAACTTTAAGAAAAATAAAATTTCAGCACAAAGTTTTAACATGAACTTGTATGTAAACAGGAATAAGTCAAGTTTTTGTTGTAAAATCCTGCACTCGGCTCCACTTTTCTCATGTTGGACATTTTTCTGATGAGGGGTGTCACGGTCAACAGTCAAAACGATCGTCCTTTAAGAGCGTTTGGAAAGAGACAAGTCTTCATTTTGTGCTGCTCTGGTGGGAGGGGCCACGTACAGAGACGCTGGAGACGCTGCTGTGATAAACACCACAGAAAATTAACAAGATTTTAATAGAAAATATTATTAAAATATTTTAGTAGAAAATCACTCAAGGGCCACATTAAAGGTCTTGGATGGCCGGATCTGGCCCCCGGGCCTTATGTTTGACACCTGTGCTTTAATACATGAATTTATGTCGAACCATAATAATAACAATATCAGCTGAACAGATTTTTTTTAAAGCCGATATCGAAATCCTGCTAATGATTCTGAATCAGTGTATCATCGTTCATTTGTTTTTCAAAATAAAACCAAAAATAAGAAAATTTAAAAAACAACTGTTTTCTTCATTATTTGTCTCCAAAACCAAAATGAAAAAACGGATAATGATTTGTTTTTTTTCAGTTTTCAATTTTGTGTTTAAATGATCCATCCATCTACTTCTGTTTATCCGGGGCCGGGTCGCGGGGGCAGCGGTTTACGGACAACAGCCGGTTCCTGTTTCAGTGACTTAAACTGCGATGCTGCACGGAACCAGGACGGAACCAGGACGGAACCAGGACAGAACCAGGACGGAACCAGGACGGGACCAGGACGGGACAGGACGGGACCAAACTGAACCAGTTTGTTGGGACAGGCCTGGAGGTGCGCCCACATACACTGTCTGGTGATCAGAACTGAGACTGGGCCCAGACCAGGACCAGACCAGGACTGAGACAGGGACTGACACTGGGGCTGGGACCGGGACCAGACTGGGACTGAGATCAGGACTGACACTGGGACTGAGACTGAGACCGAGGACTGACACTGGGACAGAGACCAGGACCAGACCAGGACTGACACTGGGGACTGGGACCGGGACCAGACTGGGACTGAGACCAGGACTGACACTGGGACTGAGACCGGTTTAGTCCTGGTTCAGTCCATATGTGTATGTAAAAGTTCGGCATCGCAGTTTAAGTCATGGAAACGGACGCTATCTGTTTTTTTTTTTCCATTTTTCATTTAAACACAAAATGGAAAAACTGAAAAAACAAATCTGTTATCCAGTTTTTTCATTTTGGTTTTGGAGACAAATAATGAAGAAAACTGGTTGTTTTTTCGTTTTCTTTTGGTTTTATATTGAAAAAAAATGAACAAATGACACTGGGATTGGTCTGGTACATTCACTTTTCATTTTATTACGATATAGAAGCTGATTTTCTAACAGAACACATCACAGTGTGTCTCGCGGTGGTTAGAACGTCCCCTCACCTGGTCCATCTTCATACAGGTGCCAAAGTCTGCCAGTTTGAGGTGCCCGCTCTGGTCCAGCAGCATGTTGTCGGGCTTCACGTCTCTGTGGATGAAGCCCATGGAGTGGATGGCGTCGAGGGCGAGGACCAGCTCCGCGGTGTAGAAACGCGCCCACGCCTCCGGCACGTCGTAGTTCATGGTGAGCGTGACCACGTCTCCTCCGGGCATGAACTCCATCACCATGTACAGGTGCCGCTCGTCTTGGAAAGCACAGCACAACTGCACACAGAACAAGAAAACACAGAACTAGAGCGAATGCTTCAAGTAGTGAGGCCACAGTAGTTCAGTTTGTAGAGCTTTTGTCCACAGATCTGAAGGTTGGCTGTTTGTCGTCTGTGTGCACTGGTGTATGAACGTGTGTGTGTGAACGTGTGAGTGGTTCCTTGATGTAAAGTGTTTAAATGTTAAAGGTGGAACAGCACTTTATAAAAATGTGTCCATTTTACATTTACTTTAAAGTGCGTTACAGTAACTTTAGTGCAAACCAGGTACATTTGCAGATTTCTGGACAAAAACTGTCTAAATCTAAGTGTGTGCTGCAGCTCCAAGTACTATGTGACATCACACAGGACCGGCCTGATTACAGTCATGTGTTTCTGATACAAACACCAGGCTGCAGGCGGAGTTCCAACGGTCTAATCTAATAGTTACACACAAAACACAACAGCAGAGACACTGATTTAAACAGATGAATCAGTTGATGAACATTTACAGGTGGTTCACTGCTCTGACCCGACTGCAGGAGAGCAGATCTGCACCACACTGTGACATACTGTCAACACATGTGTATTGTGCATACATGTGTGCCGTGTGCAGATGTGTGCAGATGTGTGCAGATGTGTGCCGTGTGCAGACCTGTACGATCCAGGGGCTGTTGGAAAAGGCCATGATGTGTCTCTCCTCCCAGAAGAACGCAGAGTCTGAACGTTTGATCATCTCAAACTTACTCAGCTGCTTCATGGCGTAAACTCTCTGAGAGGCTTTGTGACGCACCTGCAGGACACGAGCAAGTATTACAAATACTATAGTACATGTACTGTAGTACTACATCACATACCCCCTCTGAGAGATACACCTGCAGGACATGAGCAAGTATTACAAATACTATAGTACTTATACTGTAGTACTACATCACATACCCCCTCTGAGAGATACACCTGCAGGACATGAGCAAGTATTAAAAATACTATAGTACTTATACTGTAGTACTACATCACATACCCCCTCTGAGAGATACACCTGCAGGACATATGCAAATATTACAAATACTATAGTACATATCAGAGATGGAACCAAGTCGTTGTTTTGCAAGTCTCAAGTAAGTCTCAAATCTTTGACAAGTCCAAGTCAAGTCCCAAGTCAAATACAGGCAAGTCCAAGTCGTCAGCTTTGAGCTTCAAGTCAACTGTACTTAAAAAGTCATTGTATATTTATATACGAGTATTTATATAAGTTGTATAAAGGCTATTTTTTGTGTCTGGACAAGATCTTAGAGTGAATCATTATGGTCAGAATAGAAAGAATTCAGATTTAAAAGCGCCTCTCAAGTCTTCTCAAGTCACAGGCCTCAAGTCCGAGTCAAGTCCCAAGTCACTGACTTTCAAGACCAAGTCGAGTCTCAAGTCTTAGTCCAATTTATCAAGTCAAGTCTTAAGTCCTAAAAATAGTGACTCAAGTCTGACTTGAGTCTAAGTCATGATTTGCAAGTCCCACCTCTGGTAAATATACTGTAGTAGTTTATCACACAGAGCGTGTGTGAGGTGTGACACACCTGCAGGACACAGGAATTATGAAGAAGTAAAAATAGTTAATAAAAAAATTTGGGGGGGATTTTGGGAAAAACATCTAATTGTGATTTATTTTCTGAGAAACCTCGTGATCAGATTTGAGATTTGTGTTTTAAGAACAGGATCCTGCTCAAAGTTTTAGACACTTCCAGATGAACTGACAAAAAGACCGAAATCTGAAGTGACAAACCAACACAAGAAGCACATTTCCGAGCGTGTTTGTACAGATCTGAACTACAGGGTTAGACGCTTTTATGCAAAGGAAGTCAGGAGAATATTATTGCACACAAAACTTAAAGGAACTGTACGTGAGATTTAGATTTAACGTCATAAAAACGGTAAATCTGCGCAAATCAAATGCAGCTTTTACTGACAACAATTGACTCTGAGACCAACTTGGACGTGTCTTTATCTGCAGGTTCGGGTGTAACTGTAGAAGCTTTATAAAAACTCTAAACATTTCCTTTAAGACTCGCTGTGTCACCTCAGTCCACCTCTGTGACACAACAACACCATAAGACGCGGACAAACCTATCATTTCCCTGATAATTACCATGCCCGTACAAAGTCACCCCGCCCCTCACCGCGTCCCTGCCTCCTCTGAGCGCGCCCAGACCCGCCCGCCCGTCCGCCCGCACACACGCCGCCGGTCTCCTGCTCCAACACGGCACCGCGAGCTCCCGACGATAAGAAGCCGCCTTAGCTGACTGCAAAACTATTCACACACGAGGAAGTTTTGTGTGTTATCTGAACCCGCGGCTGTGATTTCGCGCGGGGGAGCGCAGGCGGAGCTCCCCCTGCTGGTGCGTATGTGCGGTGGCGCTTTCATGCAGAGGAATGTGCGCTGACCTGTGCAGTACTTTTGTTGTGAAGGGTTAAAGCGTGAGCATGTGTGTGTGTGAATATTACTGCAAAAAAGCGACAGTGAGGGAATCTGAAAGCACTTTTAAGCGAGTAGAAGTAACAGTAGGAAAGTATAAACAAATAGAAACAGAATTGTGCAAACAAAAACAGTCCAGATGCACATGGAAGATCATTTGTTTCATCAGATTTTGGATTTTAAACACTGTTCAATTTCTCACTTTGAATTTTTTAACTCTAAAAAAAGCAGGTTTGCATTATTTTTATTCTGAATTTTAAGTGTAAATTTTCAAAGTGTTTAAAATTCAGTATAAAAAAATAAAAAATCACCTTTTAAATATTCTGCACAAATATTTTCATGCCCTAAAAACATTCTGGGTTGAGTGGAGCTGAGTGTTATGAGTAATGTCACAGTCGCTCAGTGCACTTCTTTATTCCGTCCGCGCTCACACATGATCGATGCTGCTGCTTTTGGCGTCTTGGGTTTTTGCCGTGACATTTTTCACGGTGAATTTTACCCTCGGAGTTTGATGAACTGATGAATCTGAGGCCTTGAAAATATTTGTGCTGAATATTCGAAAGGTGAAATGTTTATTTTGAAGTCGAGAGACGCAGAGAGACACACAGAGAGAGTGAGTGACTGAGTGAGTGACCTACTGAGTGAGTGACCTACTGAGTGACCTACTGAGTGACCTACTGAGTGACCTACTGAGTGACTGAGTGACCTACTGAGTGACCTACTGAGTGACCTACTGAGTGACTGAGTGACCTACTGAGTGACCTACTGAGTGACCTACTGAGTGACTACTGACTACTGAGTGACCTACTGAGTGACCTAGTGACCTACTGAGTGACCTACTGAGTGACCTACTGAGTGACTACTGAGTGACCTACTGAGTGACTACTGAGTGACCTACTGAGTGACCTACTGAGTGACCTACTGAGTGACTGAG
>NW_026571036.1:3349566-3364566 GCF_026225935.1 Boleophthalmus pectinirostris
AACAACAAACAGACAAACAGAAACCGGCAAAAACATAACCTCCTTGGCAGATGGTAAATAAAAGTTTAGTTTATTTCTTATCTATGTAAGTATTATTTTATTTATGCTTCCAGTTTAGACCTGGTTTACCAGTTTAGACCTGGTTTTGAGTTTTAGGTTTTAGACCTGTTTAGACCTGGTTTAGAGACCTGTCCTAGAGACCTGGACCTGGTTTAGATCCTGGTTTAGACCTGGTTTAGGTTTAGACCTGGTTTAGTTTTACCTGGTTTAGGTTTAGACCTGGTTTAGACCTGGTTTAGTCTGGTTTTAGGTTTTACCTGGTTTAGTTTTAGACCTGGTTTTAGACCTGGTTTAGTTTTACCTAGGTTTAGGTCTGGTTTAGTTTAGGTCTAGTTTAGGTCTAGTTTTAGACCTTTTAGACCTGTTTTAGTGGTTTAGTTTAGACCTGGTTTAGGTAGACCTAGTTTTAGGTTTAGACCTAGTTTTAGTTTTGGTTTAGTTTAGACCTGGTTTAGACCTGGTTTAGACCTAGTTTTTAGTTTAGGTTTTAGTTTAGACCTGGTTTTAGACCTGGTTTAGACCTAGTTTTAGACCTGTTTAGTTTTAGACCTGGTTTAGAGTTTAGACTAGTTTAGACCTGGGGATTATAGCCCAAATGTGAAAACTGGAAAACAGGAAAATCCCTCTGTGTAATCCATTTATTTCAACAAAGTAACTGTAATCCAATTACCACTCACTGAAACAGTAACTGTAACTGAATACAGTTACTCATAATTTGTACTCTGATTACGTAACTCTGGTACATGTAATCTGTTACTCCCCGACACTGCTTATGAAATGGTCGAAATTATCATTATAATTTTTTTTACCATTTTGTTGAAACGTCCAATAAAGAGTTAAAAATCAAAGAATCTGAATTTTCTGTCTATTCATTCATGTGTCAGGCTTTATAGGGTTTGCGGACAAATTAAAATCACACGCTCCTCATCTGGTCACATTTATCTCCAGTGTGAGACTCACATCTGCTGAGGAAGGCGTCGATGTTCTTGTTCTTGCGCAGAGCGGGATAGTCCAGGTCATGGGCCAGCGCCGTGATGGAGTCCTGAAAAACACGCACACAAGAGCCACGCGCATGAACACAGCGCGAAAGAAAAGAGAAGAAACATTTAACTACAGAGGAACAGGACTGAAGCACAGAGGTCATGTTTATATCAGACGGTGCCTTTAATCTGTTGTATAAATGTGGACAGACCTTGACATTTCACAACAAAAACAGGAGAGAAATGTGGATCAGCTATAGGCGAGTTTCATCGTTGACAAAAGCGCGCGTTGCATGCTGGGAATTATTTTGGTCGGCGGCAAGAAACACTAATTCAACATGACGGACGGAGCGAGAAAGCACGTAAAGGGTATTGATCCCGGTTATTTATCCACTCTAACGGCAGACGACCCAAGACCATTTGACCAGAAATTGGTCATAAGCATCGACGGACGACAAATCACCCTTTTCAACCCCGACAAAAGGTGGAACAAACTAGGGATGGGCATGATTAATCGATAATTGATCATTAAGAATTTCATCGATTACATTAATTTTAATCGACAAACCGAATGTATGTTGCTGTGTGTCGTGACCAAACAGGTGTGTACATGTGTCTCTGCATCAGAAGGAGCGAGACACAAACAGTGGGTCAGTCTGTAACGAACCGAAGCACAAATGTGGATTTAACCAGGATTTGTACAAGAAATTCCACACTTTCCGTTGCGTTGGGACAAGTGTGAGTCCATGTGCACAGTGGATAAAGCAGCACATATGTTTCTGTGTCCAGTGGGAAAAAGTTTTTCCAGGTGAGAGTCGCTCAATGTGGATGACGAGGCCCCGCCCCCTCCCCCCGTACGCTGTCCTGGTTTTGACAAACACAAATCTGGTCACACTGACCTGTATTCACCTGAGTCATGTCTTTTAATCCGACACAAGTTGAACCACATCAGCGACACAAGAGCTGGAGTTTTATCTTCACTTAGTTTATGCAAATTAGTGATGAGGTTTTAAGTTTTGTTTCTGTGAGATTTGAACAAAACTGAATTAAACACATTATAATGTCAAACAGCTGATGTGGCTCTAGAGTCGTTATGTTTATATGTCGTAAAGTTGAATTTATTTATGCAGATTAGTGCAGATAGTAATAATAATGATGATCATTTTAATATAAAAACGTTAATGATTAATCGATAATCGTTAATTCTTCCAACGATCGATTAAGAAAATTTCATCGAATGCCCGTCCCTGGAACAAACCAAATTTCTGGTCAGAATCACCAACTACCTGGACAAATATTCACTTGGGCGATATCCACAATGACTTGGTGGAAACTCCTGGGCCATTCACAGCAGAAAAGATGAAAACCTCCAAGAGTCTCGATGTGTTGTTGAACTTGTTGGAGTCCACGGTTTGTTAGGATCTTCTACGTTTGCTCTGCGGATGTTTGAAAGTCGTTTAATTCACCGTTAGTGGTTCTTTTCACTCAGAATACGAAAAACACATTTTCCTTCTTCCGTGCTTCTATTTGTGCATCCGATAATGCAGCAGGAATTTACCATTATCGGGGAGAAATACGCGAGGTTACGAACTGTGTTTGACGGTACCGTGTTTCTTGCCTCTGACCAAAATATTTCCCAGCAGCAACGCGGGCTTTTAATAACAATGACGTCAGCTGAAACTCGCCTATAGAAGCAAAGCCTGCAGAGTTCTGTGTAGGTCATTAGTTTGTATATGTTTTTAAAGAACTGTCTGATAGTTCTAATCTCTGACAGACACGGATTTGCACATTTTAAATCACTAAATTTTTCTAAAATCACATAATAAAAGAAACACGTCCGCTGACAATAACCGAAATATTGTGTTACTGTATCGTAAAAAGTCTCACAACATATCTAACTACAAGTTTCTTTGCTTAAATTCATTGTTATGGTGCAGAAACAGCTTAAATACAGAAAGAACTACATAGAGCAGGGGTGGGCAAACTACGGCCCGGGGGCTGTATGCGGCCCTTTAAACCTTTTAATCCGACTCGCCGAACTGGAATAAATTACAATAATAAACCTTGTTGATGTTTTATTTGTCATGCATTTCCAGCGTTTCCCAGTAGATGGCGCACTATATATATATACATTGAGTTGCGGCGTATTATGTTGGCCGCAATGCTTTATGGGAAAGTGTTCTTACAGGAGTTATTCGGACCATGAGTGAAGTAGTTGGTGCTTAAGCTATAAGACTGCACTGCTTCCATTTTAAGTTGGTAAAAATAAATCAAGGAAACCAATGGACTCTGAGTTGTAATTATTAATGTGTACAACATTTTGGAATCAGGTTAAATCACTCACAGGTGAATATCTGTGGTTGTTTGGCGTGAGCTTTGTTTTTGAGCTGTTACCAGGCATATTCGGAAACAGTGAACTCATGATGTACATTGACTCGTGTTGTGCAGTGGAGCAGGTCTCAACAGTTTTATGTTCTGAATCTTTCACAGCAGTGATGAAACGTGTAGCGTCTGAAGTCCTAGATAAATGTGAATAAGAATGTAATGAATCTGAGCTCTTAACACGTTATGTCCTGTCTTCTAAACAAAAGATGTTCATTTTGTCATCTTATATACTTTAACTTCTTGGGTTCTTTTTAAAGACAATGCAGTAAAGTGTGTTTACCTTGTTGACATGTTTCGGCTGCTGCTCCATCTTCAGAACTGTCCCCGGTGTTGGTGGTGACGTGTCACACACAACAGCTGATATACGACACGTCACCACCAACACAGGTAACAGTTCTGAAGATGGAGCAGCAGCCGAAACATGTCAACAAGGTAAACACACTTTACTGCATTGTCTTTAAAAAGAACCCAAGAAGTTAAAGTCCTGTCTTCTGTCCGGCCCTTCAGTCAAACTTTAGGACCCTATGTGGCCCGCGAGCCAGAAAGTTTGCCCTCCCCTGACCTAGACCATGATGCTTTGCTCTGTTTTAGTCCAATCTACATGATTTTAAGCACTTTTAAATCTTAATTATTTGGATTATTATGACAGAAAAGTAGCGTATTCACAATTTCGTTCGCTTCCGCAAAATATCGCAATAAATCTCGTCCCGTGAGATGTATATCGTGAAAATATCGTATCGAGAGATTTGGATATTGTTACATCCCTACATACCACCAATTAAGAAGATAAATCTGGGAAAGGAAGTGTGTACGTTACGGGTGTAAGTCTCACGATACGATATCGTCACGGTATGAACCTCACGGTACGATATTTATTGCGATATCACGGGAAAGCTCACGATTAGGGACGTAACAATATCCAAATCTCTCTGTACGATATTTTCACGATAAACATCTCACAGTACGATATGTTTATTGTGATATTTTGTGGAGGCTTACAAAACTGTGAATATGCGACTTTTTTCTTTTAAAACGCCTTGACAAGATTTAATCCAAAGAACTAAGATTTAAAAGTGAAAGTGAAAGTAAAAGAACTGCATCCACAACGAAAACGACTCGATTACGAACGTGCGGACGGGGCTTGAGCTGGACACAGAGGTACAGTAATCGAGTCGTGAGGTCACAAATGCGTGAACGGCCTTTTCAAAGTGTCGACGTGGAATGTATGATTTGATTTTGCTTAAAACCGTTAACTGATAAAAAAAAAAAACTTGATTTAAGAACAGAGCTCACTTGCTTTTCAAAAATGACAGCAAAGTTTCTAGAAAATGCTTTTTCATAGGAGCTCAGAGGCTCTGTCACAGTTCAACAACAGATCAGACCAAAATCAATGATCAGTGTTGGGGAGTAACAGATTACATGTACCGGAGTTAAGTAATCAGAGTACAAATTATGAGTAACTGTATTCAGTTACAGTTACTGTTTCAGTGAGTGGTAATTGGATTACAGTTACTTTGTTGAAATAAATGGATTACAGGGCGGGATTTTCCTGTTTTCACATTTTGGGCTTCTTTTTTTTTTTCCTCTGAGCCAAACCAGGACTAAACCAGGTCTAAACCAGGACTAAAAACCAGGACTAAACCAGGACTAAACCAGGTCTAAACCAGGACTAAAACCAGGACTAAAACCAGGACTAAAACCAGGACTAAAACCAGGTCTAAACTATATCTAAACCAGATCTAAACCAGGTCTCAAACAGGTCTAAAACCAGGTCTAAAACCAGGATTAAACCAGGATTAAACCAGGACTAAACCAGGACTAAACCAGGACTAAAACAGGACTAAAACAGGTTTAAACCAGGATTAAACCAGGACTAAAACCAGGTCTAAACAGATCCAAACCAGGTCAAAAACCAGGACTAAACCAGGATTTAACAGGACTAAACTATCAATAATATTTTTAATACGGTTAAGTAAAATCTGGGCTTTTTATTTTCTTTTAGCAAACAAAATATCTTATGTTACGATTTCCTCGTCTTTGGATTACTTGATTTGCTGTAGAGAAGCAAAGTATTCAGATTACGTTACTCACTTTAAGTAACTTAATGGATTACGTTACAAACTACATTTTGGTGTATGTAATCTGTAATCTGTAGGGGAATATGTTTTAAAAGTCACCTTCCCAACACTGACAGTGATTTGTCTCTTCTTATCTAAGATGAGAAAGTTTGACTGCACCCATTCCTGAACGTCCTGTAAACAATCCACCAGTACATGACCTGTATGACACCACAGACATATGAAGTCATAACTGTACTTTGGAACATGCAAATACAGTGGGAGATTATCGCCAGAGCGACAACATTTCCATGGAAATAAGCAGGAAGACGAGGATAAAAGGCTGTGGCTGTAAATGTGTCATACAAAGAGTGAGGATTTTTAGTTCTGCTGAGTGAAAAGTGCTCTGGAGTCATTGTGCGCTCGAGTACAGAGTCTGTAAACAGAAGAGTCACGTCCGGAGCGCGAGCACAACACAATGGGCAGAAGAGGAGCAGACAAAACAGCTTCAACAGTCTGCTGACATCACACAGCTACAGCTCGTCTCCTGCGCCAAATATAGACACAAACCCCTCCCCCAGACCCCCCCAGACCCGCGACGCATGGACACATCAATCGAACGCACACCCCTGCACATCCCCTCCACCCACGAACACAGCCAGACCCACCCAGGTCCACATCAGACCCCACGCAGAGGCCCAGGTCCACATCAGACCCCACGCAGAGGCCCAGGTCCACATCAGACCCCACGCAGAGGCCCAGGTCCACATCAGACCCCACGCAGATACCGCCCCGTTCTGTCCCAACAACAACAGGGTCGGGTGTCACTTCCAACTGCACATCCGGGTCTGACACGAGTTTCATTTAGGACAAACTTTTTAAAATATCAGTACTGACTGATATTAATATTCTATAACAATATTAATATCTGCTAGGGTGGTCCAAATAAAGTTTCAGAGAATCTCGATTAGAACCCTGCATTAGGTTTTACCTCCAAAAGATGATTTAGGAAGAAATCTGGAAGAAAAAGGAGATGTTTCAGAGGTTGCTCAAGCTGCAGGAAGTTTCTGCATGAAGTTTTGAAGCTCCTGCAGATGATTTGGTTTTTCCTTAAGAAGCTTCACAGTCTGAACATTCATTTGTGAAGAAATCAGAACTTTAACACCTTTGGGCGACATCTTTGGTACTTGAGGGAAGAAATGGCTGGTCTAGAATTCTTCGACTCCAGTGTGACAGAAGAACAGAAGAAGCTGATGGTTCACAATATGATGGAAAAGGAAGGTTCAGAGGTTCCACCAAAGCGATGTGATACTCTTAATCCATTATGAAGAGAAGAAGATCAGGGATTTTGATGTGTTTCTTCAAAGCTTTTGATCGGCCAAAAACACTTTTGAACATTTCCCCAGCAGCAGACTGGGCTGAAGCTTATTCAAGACTTTAACTGTAGCCGAACAAAGAATAAAGATCAGAAACAAGATCTACTGCAGAAGTCAAAGACACAGACACATCTTTAATGACGCCAACAAACACACAGTGGAGCTGTGCTTTATAAGTCACTTTTATGCAAGTTTAATTTTGTGTTTGCAGAATAATATTATAAATTATTAGAATACACCTTACTTTGTCAAACACTGATCCTGTTAAATCTCAGAAGCTCAGAGGCTGGACCTGGTCAGGACTTGGATGGAGACACTGGGAAAATCAGGAGCCACAGGAGGCACCAGTCTCTAAAACTGTTGTTGTGTCCTTAGGCAAAACACTTCACCTACATTGCCTAGTATGAAAGTGGTGTGTGTGTGAGTGATGGTGGTGATCAGAGGGGCTGATGGCGCAGACTGGTAGCCTCGCTTCTGTCAGTCTGCCCCAGGACAGCTGTGGCTACAGTAGTAGTTTACCACCACTGAGTGTGGAGTGAATGAATAATGATCTGTAAAGTGCTCGTGTCTAGTGTCTTGAAAAGTGCTGTATAAATGCAATGATTAAAAAAATAATATTTATTTGGTTTTATGTTACAGTTTAGGCTCTACAGGGCAATTTTCAACCTCTAAATATTAATTTGCATAAAATTTGTACCCAAATATTTGTCCAGATATGAAACCAAATGCAGGGTTCTAATCTAGAGAATCAAAAAAAAAAAAATGTTTGGACCATCCTGCGCTGTAATCTCTGTGTGTGTTTTGGAACAGACTCAGACTCAAACAATGGAAACAGCAGAGCGTTGAGCTTTGTACTGTACGACTGTACGACTGTACCACTGTACTGTACCACTGTACGACTGTACGACTGTACGACTGTACGACTGTACCACTGTACGATTGTACGATTGTACGACTGTACCACTGTACGATTGTACGACTGTACCACTGTACCACTGTACGATTGTACGATTGTACGACTGTACCACTGTACGATTGTACGACTGTACGATTGTACGACTGTACGATTGTACGACTGTACCACTGTACGACTGTACGACTGTACGACTGTACGATTGTACGACTGTACCACTGTACGATTGTACCACTGTACCACTGTACGATTGCACCACTGTACAACTGTACAACTGTACGATTGTACCACTGTACGACTGTACGATTGTACGATTGTACGACTGTACCACTGTACGATTGTACCACTGTACCACTGTACAACTGTACGATTGTACCACTGTACCACTGTACGACTGTACGATTGTACCACTGTACGATTGTACGACTGTACGATTGTACCACTGTACGATTGTACGACTGTACGATTGTACCACTGTACGACTGTACGAGTGTACAGCTGTACGAGTGTACGTTTACACAAACATCAAACACATTTCATGATTATTTTTACCTTAATGAAAAGTTAAATTGAGCTCCTGACTTCACCTTAAATAAACGAGCGCCCCCCCCTCCCCCCTTCATCGCTGACAGTTTGCAGCAGCAGCAGGTGGTGGGGCCCTGGCCCACCCCCCCGACCCCCCGACCCCCCCGACCCGCCTGACTCATCCCAGGGACAGTGTTTGTTCACGGGGCCGTCCGAGCGGGGGGACAGGGGCAGCTGGAAAGTCCTGGAGCTCAGAATAGCCGCGGTGAGAGAGGAGAGACCCCCCCTCACACACACAGACACAGTGATGCAGAACTTTAAAATAAACTGAGGCGGGGGGGCAGGGAGTCCTCACACAACTAATATCAGGATACAATTGTGATCGTCTAATATGGATCGTTTTTAAAGGGCCAATACTGCACTGTTTTCTGATCTATCAAACGTTTCCTCATCAAAAACGCACCTAGAGTTGAGTTTTGTTTCATTCACACATGGTTAACACAGGTTTTTATTGTTCTTTAGGACTGATATGACCAAATTTTAGCAATTTACCTTTTTGTTGTCTTCAGTTTAAGATCTCTGTGCAGCACTTTGGAAACTGCTTTGTTTGTAAAATAGAAACAAAGTGGATTTGGAAATAAAACAGACCAATTCTACATATTTAACTTGTTCTGTTCTGTTGTTATTACTAGAACTTGACTTTTAAGATGAAAAGTCAGTTCCTGGTCTCGGATTTTCTACAATAAATTTTGGCTGTTGTGACTTATACTCTGGAGCATCTTATAGTCTGAAAAATACAGTAATTATTTTTTAGAAAAGTGAAAAGTAAAGTCTTTGTTGATTTCAAACATTCAATAAAATCTGCAAGTACACATTATTATTTTGTCCAGAGGGTTGTTACTCTCCTCAAACTGCCCTGAGTCACTGCAGAAAAATATATTTACAGTAAATATAAGCCAGTTTATACATGTGCAGTGTGTTATGCCACTATTGCACACTAACCAGAGGGTTGTTGGTTTGAACCTTACCTAATGGCATATTGTGTGCCTATGAGCAAAACACTTCAGCTTCAGCTTCAACAGTCAGATTGTCCCAGTTAGTCAGACCTGTGCTACTGCGGTAACACTTTAGTTTAGGGACCACATATTAATAAATAACTAAGTGGTAATTGGTTTGATAATTACCTGTTACTTAGCTATTAGTTGGTATTAATCAAACACTTATTAATACTTAAGATTTCAATGTATGCACAGAAACTTTTATTTATTATTATTATTATTATTATTATTATTATTATTATTATTTGTTCATTAATTTTTCAATATAAAACCAAAAGTAAGACAAAAAAAAAAAAAACTATTTATTATTACTATTTATTATATTTGGTCTCCAAAACCAAAAAAAACAAAAAAAACAAACAGATGATTTTTTTTTTTTTTTTTTTTTTTTCAGTTTTCAATTTTGTGTTTAAATGAAAAATGGAAAAAATGGATAACGACCGTTGCCCATTTACGTGAATTAAACTGCGATACCGGACTGAACCAGGACTGAGACTGGGCCCAGACCAAGACTGCAAACGGTTTAGTCCTGTTTTAGTCCTGATTCAGTCCTGGTTCAGTCCGTGTGCGGCACAAAAGTTCGGCATTGCAGTCACGGATTTAAACACAAAAGCAAAAACTGAAAAAACTAATTGTTACCTGTTTTTTCATTTTGTTTTTGGAGACAAATAATGAAGAAAACAGTTGTTTTTTTCATTTTCTTATTTTTTTTTTTTTATTTTTTTATTTTTTGTTAATGAACGAGTGATACACAGATTTGTAATCTCCACTACTTTAATGTGAAGAAAATAGTTAATGGTTTAATACTTGTAAAATACAGCCTTAGATGAAAATGCATCGACAGCACTTTATAAAATACTAACAAAGATGTAATTAAGCACTTGTTATGCATTTTACTATTAACTAGGTCTGGGCAATATGGAGCAAAAAATATAGCTCGACAGATTTTGCTCTATCTCGATATACGATATACATCTCTATATCTGTACAGGAAAAAATAACCCCCTAAAATTGAAAACTGTAAATACAAATACGACAAATTACACAAGGTCTTTTTTTTTTATTGAAGTGCAAGAGGTCGGCAGTTTATTTAGGAACAAAGTGCTTCTACATCTCTCTGAAAAGTTTAACATGAACCATCTCCAGCGCAATATACACACAGAACAGACTCACCATCAGCAGAACACCCCTCTGTCACAGAAAGAAAACACATATTCCACTGAGCCGTGTCCTTTAGTCCGACAGAAGCTGAACCGCATCAGCGACACAAGGAGCGAGCTGTTTTTTTGAGCGCTCAGTTCATGCAAATGAGCCATGTAGTTTTAAGTTTTGTTTCTGGAAAATGTAAACAAATATGCTCAAAACTGTGTGGATAGGAAAGGGAAGGATTGCGGATGCAGAAATGACGTGTCTGGATGTTATGGAGGTTTGCTACTACTGTTTGGTTCGGTAGGGTTGTGATCGCGGAGTGTGCATCGGTCAGAATGCAAGGATGAGGCGGAAGATCTTTACTTCTTTATTGACTTTGGATGGGATGAGTATGGGGGCGTGTGTGTATATGTGTGGTTCTGTAAACAAACAAATAAACACAATATTAGAAATAGACTAGATTAAAAGGAACAATAATAATACACAATATTAGGCAAATAGAAATATAAATCCAAATATATATTAACCAATGGGTACTCGGCAGACACGTGAAAAAAGGTAGGCCTCAAAACCTCTACTACTAATGAACTACAATAAACATAGGCATTCTGTGTCAAACACAATCCCCAAATATACATAAGGCTACCTGAGTCGTATAAACAAAAGACTTCATTTTTCATTCATTTATTTATTTATTTGGGTCACAGGTATATTTTGACATTAATTCATAAACAGTCATATTTAACATATACAGACCGAAAAGGTGCAGGCTGAAGCTTAAGCTTATTCTGCCTTTACCCTTTATTCCTTTGTCAGAGCTTCATCTTGACACCAGTTCATCTTCATAAATACAGCAGGAAGAAACAAGCAGAACAACAAAGTTCTACAGCACAAACTAAGTCTCATATTTCATGTATCTGTCCAGAGTTAAACATTTAAACTTCTTTATGAAGTGAAAGAAAGTGGTGCACAATTTGAGGTTTTCTGTACAGTTGTTCCAGAGCTCCGCCCCTTTAACAGATTTACAAAATTTCATAATGTTTGTTCTGATTTTCTTTTTAATAAACATGGTCGTGCCTCTGAGCTCATATCGGCTCTTTCGGATTTTGAACATGTTCTGTAACGATTTCGACAGGAGATTATTGTTTAATTTGAACATGATTTTAAGAGTGTAAGGTGACTAAATCGTAAAATTTCAGCGTTTGAAGGTTTATAAATAAACATTGGTTGGTTCGTTATAAGTTGATAATGTTTTTGCTCTTATTGCCTTTTTTTGCAGGGTAAAGATTGGCTTTGTATTCGTCTTATATGTATTGCCCCAAATCTCAATACCGTAGGTTATGTCGGGCATTACCAGCGAGTTATATATAATAAAAAGACTGTTTTTATCTAGGGTATATCTATATTTATATATAATTGCGATCACTTTGGATAGTTTGTTCCTAATTGTATTTATGTGTGATTTCCAGTTTAGATTATGATCTATGGTTATTCCTAAAAATTTAAAAGACTTGACTAACATGAATCAAATAATAAGATAAAGCATACATAAAATGAAAAGTAGCTTAGCAAAAATTTAGCATTGAAGCTAACATGCGTTATAACTGCATAAATAACACTGAACAACTGTGAACACTCCGTTTCCTCATTAAACACCCTAATTTAACATGGTAAAACACCCACCTGTCTCATGGACGCACACCACAACAAAAAGAAACAGATAAGAAACAACAACACACCTCACCACGCACAGACTAATAATGAGAAAACGAAACTTATCATGCGCTCACAAAACGGCCGCGCCCCTAGTGGTCAGGCTTGGTACTGCACCCTAACTAAATAAACGCTATAATACAGCCCTGTCTTCGTAACACTGGACGCAAATCGTTTCCAATACAGTGATGCATTTCAGTATAAACGTAACCTAAAAGACAGAACTCAGTGGAAAATGAGTGTTCTCTCTGTGACAGTGGATGTGCTGCTGATGGTGAGTCTGTAAATGATGGAAAAGTTTCGTGTTGCTAGAAGCTTTTCACTGCCACCAACTTACGACAGTGACTTAGCCAGGCTGGATCCACCTCGTGCTTCCAGTCAATTTCATTTCTCTCCAGCGACTAGATCAGGAATCAAAATACAATAGACGGTTCGTAAAAATCCCAGAAGTGCGAGTTCGGGCAGCAGCCAATCAGCAAAGAGAAAAACATTCAGTGTTATCAACGATTCCCGTGACTGAGGAACAAAGAGAATGTTTGGTGAATTTTATCAAGAGGAAAGACGTTATTGTTCTTCTTCCTCTGGGATTTGGGAAAAGCTTAAAGGTTGTATAGAGGATTTTCCAAGGAACGAGAAAACCAGCGACTGTTTGTCCTTTTTCAAATGTTGCGCATGCGTGAAACCCCCCCCCCTCCCCTACAGCTCCTACGTAGAAACGCCTCCTCCCGCCTCCTCTTTACGCCAGAAACAGGTTTGTTTACAGCTGCTGCACATGACTTGTAAACAACTAACTACAGTGTTGGTTTGGCAAGACGGAGAAGTGAGGAGCGGGGGGAGGGGGTGCGCGGACATTTCGTGCGCGGACGAGAAGTGAGGAGCAGGGAGCAGGGAGAGGAGCAGGAAAGGGGTGCAGAGAAGGTTGCGCGGAGATTCAGTGCGAATGAACTAGCTACAACACGCAGCAGCAAGCGGACTCTTTCTTTGCATTGAAAATTACGTTTTCAGACATAGGATATCGCTTTCGTGTCCTGAAAAACGTTTGTCTCGCTCTTGGAAATAAAGTACGTTTTCATAATAAGCAGAAGTTTCCTGTCCAGGAGTAATTTGTGGACCAGTGGTTCAGTCTTTAGACCCTTCGTCTGCTTCAGTCGCGCCATCGCTGGAATGAATCTTCAAGAATCACCTTAGTTTGGCTTCGCTGCTTTTCCCCTTGTCTTCTTCTTTCAGCGACCTCAAAAACGGACTTTCTTTTGCGGCGAACTGCTCCTGGATTCTTGTCGCCATTGCAACAAACTTTGTGCGAACTGCGAGGAAGATATAGGTAAAAAAAAGCCGCGCTAAGAACTGTTGCGTTGGTGGAGTAAACAGCGTCTGTGCGTCTTGCGTCTGTGGACTGTGTGACAGACAGTCGTACGTAAACCACGTACCGGCGGCGCAGGCAAGTCAGTTACGATAGAAACGTAGGGAGTTTGATTGACAGCCTGTCAGCTCACAGATAACGAGGCAGTGTCGTTATCTATTGGCAAATGTTTAGCCCCACCACGTCCAGAGTTGATGAATTTTTATTCTCTTTTTTTTTGGTCATCATAATTACAAGGCTACTGCATCTCTATAATCTATCATTGACAATTTGAAACCAAAAAAAATCCTCCATACAACCTTTAATATACCAGTTAGCCCCATTAGCGGCGCATTACAAATGTCACGACCAAATAGCAGCGATTGGTTAAATAAAAAAAACACCCGTCAACTATCGAGCGAACGAATCCTAATGCTGCGAGGTCACACGGTTTCTACGAAGTGAAACCGGCTGATGAAAGAAGAAATCAGAATTAAATATAAGCATTATATCAATATATACGATGTCAGAATCCAGATTGTGTTTAAAAAAATATGTCATGAGTGTGTATACATGCACATCGATAACCCGGTTATTAGCCATATCCCGGTTATGTCAGTATTCGTGTTACTGCGTTTACATGCGCACTGAGAAACCGGGACACTCATATCCGCGTGTACATGATCAAATGGAGTATCCCGGTTTCTTGACATAATCTTACAAATGCGCAGGCGCAAAAATTCACTTAAATCAATTTCATAAACCAGGAAAAATACAAACCGTGAGCTCCTTTAGCATAAGATGCTAAGGAGCTACGAGATCTCCCACAATCCACTGTGCAGATTCTTCATTAAAATCTTCTGCATAAATAAACTCAACTTTACAACATATAACCATAAACACTATAGACACATCAGCCCGTTTGATCAGATAATTCAGCTGTGATCACATTTGTTTACGTTTTACAGAAACGAAACTTAAGACCGTGGCTAATTAGCATAAACTGTTAGCGGCGATAAAAACAACTCGCTCCTTGTGCCGCTGATGCGATCAGTTTCTTTTGACTAAATGACACGACTCTGTGGATTATGTGTGTTATTCTGTGACAGAAGAGGCGCTAATGATGGTAAGTGTGTTCATGTGTGTGTTGTATAGATAGTTCATGTTTTAGCTTTTCAGCGTCACACGAGTGCATTGTAAGTGCAGGTTTAGCGCAGCTCTTTATTTACGTCATTATCACTCGTTTGGTCACTTTATTTATGTTGGTCAATTTTTATTTATGTCGCTACTGTTGTGGTGAAAGGCTGGAAAGTGTCTTTTGGACGCATGCGACTCAACTTTATGTTGCAGTAACCGGATACTGCGTTTACATGCCACAGTAACCCGGTTACTATCGGAATAAACCAGCTACAGTAACCGGTTTCTAATAACCAGGTTACTGAAAC
>NW_026571036.1:3369566-3377066 GCF_026225935.1 Boleophthalmus pectinirostris
GCACAGACCTCGACGCAGATCCATAAATCAAAAACAACGGTGACAAGGCGACGGCGTCAGTGTGCATTGAATCGACGCAGAACTATACTTCGCCCGACAATAACTACTAAATATTTCAGCTCCAGCTCAGCAGCAGAACCACCAGCCTCCTCAACATGTCCTCTTCAGCAGGAACAGCACTGACTCATTTTTGCAAAGTCCAGGTCTACCTCAGGTCTACCTCAGGTCTAATCCAGGTCTCCGTCCTCCAGTAGCACCAGAAGTCTGTATTTGCACTAGTGACTTTTCAGAGAAACACAAGCACCAGGATGTAGAGTTGTGAGTTGGCGGGGACCTGTCTCCATCTGAACTCGCCAGCTTCCTGAGAACTTCCTCTTAGCTTCCCGTCAGCTCGACAATTAGTGAAGTTCTGTTTTGGAGCCACATCCGCCGGGGGCAGGCGAGGACAGAGGCAGGAACACCGGGCCGCTGCCTCTGATCACATTCACAGCTGTGGTTCGCTTCAAAGCATCGACGGTATAAAAGAATCGACTGAGCGAGCGTGACGTCAGCATGGATCTGTGAAAATAACTGGATCATGTGCTGCTGCTTGTAGTTTCCTCCAGTTGACGTAGTGGCCAATCTCTGGAACTTCAACGAAAAAATCCCCTGGACCGAGAAAGGATTTTTCTCTCTGTAATCACAAACTGCTCATGTTCAGCAAAAAGGGGCCTACGACTTTCAAAAATGTCAGAATTTGTGGCGATTTTTACCTATTTTTGGATCACAAACTTTTTCTCAGCTCACTGTTTTGGGATCAGGCTTAATCTTGTGTCGTGCTTCGTGTAGTAAAAAAAAACTGTTAATACCTCAGGACCAGCTCTCAGTCGGTAATCGTAGGTCACGAGAAAATCAAATCTGTTGGAAATCCGGTCGCTTCTCATGAATCGTGAGCTGTGAACTTTTAAACCCTGTGATTTGTTCATACAGTTTGAGCTGGAGCTGAGTGAAACGATTAAAAATATCGCACAGTGTAGGTCCGGCATTAAAAAACGCTTTATAATAGTTCGTTCCGGTTTCGCTCTAGCTCCTCTGGCTCTGATTGGTCAAAGCGATCACGTGATACATGAGACCGTGCTCGCGGGAGAAAAGAGCTCTACTGGACAATCGGCCCGGAGTCCATTTTTGGAGACCTGTACCCGCACCATCCAGCACCACACCCATATCAAAGTTAAATCCGCACCTGCCCGGACCCGGTAACAGTCCACCCGTTACCTGCCCGTGCCCGTGATAAATCAGGGTCAGACCGTTAGTTCAGGACTAAACCAAGACTAAACCAGGACTGAACCTAGGCCGTGTCATCGGATTACAAAATACTGTACATGCTGCAACTGCCGAGCCGATCACTAGGACTACACCAGGACTGAGACCAGGACTGAACCACGACTGGACCACGACTGGACCACGACTGGACCACGACTGGACCACGACTGGACCAGTATCATAAGTATAAATGTGCACACGCCACAGCTGCCAAGCCGAACGCCAGGACTACGCCAGGACTGAACCGGGACTACGTCAGGACTGAACCGGGACTGAACCGGGACTGGACCAGGACTGGAACAGTATCAATAGTATAAATATGTACACGCCGCAACCACCAAGTCGATCGCCAGGACTATGCCAGAACTACGCCAGAACGCCAGAACTACACCAGGACTACGCCAGGACTACGCCAGAACTACGCCAGAACTATGCCAGGACTACACCAGGAAAGGACCAGCTCTAAATCAGGACTAAACCAGGACTTAATCAGAATGGTTTTCTGTAATAAAAACACTAAAGTCTCTCTCAGCCTGGTCCCTCGTTCTGGGAAAAGACCGGTAAATGTCACTTGTTTCCAGGGCAACGGACGTCCTGGACATGCATTTTAGTATTTTTCTCCCGTTCGTCGCTCATTTGTTTCACCTGACCCGCCCGTAAACCCACCCATCTAGCAAAATGACACACCACACATCCCCGCATGTGTTATAGGCTCATACATTTAACCCGACTGTGCAACAACACACAGAAATCCCATTACTCTTTACCGTTAACCCGATCACTCCAGAAATCAGATCACGATCAGATTCCGGTGCTGGTGACACGACGACTCTGCTCCGCAAACACGTGAGGAATGTGTGATGCAAGTGTCACTGTATTTATTGTCTTAAGCGCAGGATCGTCCCCGGTACATGACGGCGCTCTGAAACTTTTCCATGTGCTCTCTGTGCTGTTTGCTTTTTAAATGATCATTAGAAGTTTGTAATTAAAGTTTATATAACACGGCACTTTTTCTTTCTATTCAACAAAGTGATTTCCACGGTTTTCCCCCACACACACGCAGTATTTATTGCATGTCACAGTAGAACATAAGTGTGTGTATAAGCTTGTATACACAGACTAACACAGATTTATGCTATGATGGTGTTTTATTTACATTCCCAAAGCCCAGGGACACACTAAACTTTTTCCTCGATGGGCCAAGATGAACAAACATGAGGACGTCAAGAGTTAATTTGCAGTAAAAGTTCTTCGGCAAGGACTTTAAAAGTGCATTTTGTTACGTTTCTAGTCCATGGAGTTGTGTTACTGCTTTGGAATTTTTCACAGTAAAGCTTTCTATCTTCATGGAGACCAAACCGGACCAAGTTACAGGTCCAGATCTGTGGAGAGGCGACGTCGTTCACAGTCAGAATTCACGTTTTTTAAGGTGTTTTTGAGCAATAAAACCACCTGTAATTGAATAAACGTTAAGTAGAGCTGTTTACTGTCACACTGTGGGACATTCCAGGCAGAGCAATGACATGTCCATGCTAAATTGGTATCAAAAATAGGGACACATGTGACATTTTTTGGATAAAATGACGTCATCAAAAGCAGACGGGGGTCAGGAAGTAAAAACAGACGCACAGAACCCTGTTTATCTCCGCTGACTCAGCTCCAAAATGCCTAAATTCTGTGCAGACGGTGGTCGCCGCAACCACTCTGATCATGAGAAAAAAACATTTTCTTCATGTACCGAAAGTGGTGCGTCACAAGAGAGTTAATTTTTAAAAAAGTGGCTCGGCAATCTCCGGCTCAAAACAGGAGGCGCGGAAATGGACAGCGCTCGAGTTTGCGGCGATCACTTTGTAACAGGTCAGGATTGTGTCATTTATTACTTCATATTTTAATAGTTTTTTTGGACATTTTTTTAGAAAGACGAGCATCGTAAGTGACAGGTGAACTGTTATAGGTCCTAACTTGTCACGCAAAAAGCTTTATGTGCTGCCAAGTTTTATGAGCTTACTGCTATAATTTGGTGTTTTATACCTTTTTTAATCATTATTTTGGATAATACTGCAGCGGGTGATTTTAATTCTAAATAATTGTACGCTTCCAAGCTTGTGAAGTCTTCATTTGGCTCAGTGTTTACGAGGTCTACAGCACCAGATCATTTGTCAATTCCATCGCCTCAACGTCGGGAAAATCCTCCAAATTGTATGAAAAGTCCAACTTCTCCATATCGTACAGGGCAGTAACCGATATTTAGACTTATTTTTTCACAATAGCAGGTCTGTGCTTGTTCAGACTTTTAGCGCACTCGCTGCCACCCATTGTGCTGTGTTTTGAAGCAGAGCAAAACGCTTCCTGCCCCATCTGAATTTCACGTGGGATCAGGGTCATGTGAGTGAAACTCGGCAATAGGGACGTCTGGTCACTTTAGACGGTGCTTTGACGGGACCACTGCGTTACCATACTTAAGGCCTGTCCACATGACAAGGGTTTTTGGTTGAAACTAGGGACGGGCATTCGATGAAATTTTCTTAATCGATCGTCGGAAGAATTAACGATCGATTATCGATTAATCATTAACGTTTTTATATTAAAATGATCATCATTATTATTACTATCTGCATTAATCTGCATAAATAAATTCAACTTTACGACATATAAACCGTAACGACTCTAGATCCACATCAGCTGTTTGACATTATAATGTGTTTAATTCAGTTTTGTTCAACTCTCACAGAAACAAAACTTAAAACCACATCGCTAATTTGCATAAACTCAGCGAAGATAAAACTCCAGCTCTTGTGTCGCTGATGCGGTTCAAATTCTGTCAGATTAAAAGACATGACTCAGGTGAATACAGGTTAGTGTGACCAGATTTGCGTTTGTCAAAACCAGGACAGCGTACGGGGGGAGGGGGGCGGGGCCTCGTCATCCACATTGAGCGACTCTCACCTGGAAAAACTTTTTCCCACTGGACACAGAAACATATGTGCTGCTTTATACACTGTGCACATGGACTCACACTTGTCCCAACGCAACGGAAAGTGTGGAATTTCTTGTACAAATCATCGTTAAATCCACATTTGTGCTTCGGTTCGTTACAGACTGACCCACTGTTTGTGTCTCGCTCCTTCTGATGCAGAGACACATGTACACACCTGTTTGGTCACACTACACACAGCAACCTACATTCGGTTTGTCGATTAAAATTAACGTAATCGATGAAATTCTTAATGATCAATTATCGATTAATCATGCCCATCCCTAGTTGAAACGGTGAAGTTTGTATTTGTTTTGGCCTTTACGTCCACACGGAGCCGGCGTTTTGGGTGGTGGCGAAAATTGAGTTTTTTGAGAACAGGTTCCAGAGTGGAGAAATCTGAGAACGCCGACGTCGCGTTGTTGTGTGGACAAGCAAACGACAGCTTTTGGAAAACGATGACGTCGCGACCCCGTCATCGCCATGGTCCAAAGCAGCGAAGTTTGCAGCCCTGAAACTGGCCTCCGCAGACCGCAAGAGCGTTGCCAAAATGTGACAGGTGCAGCCTACGGAGCCGCTCCCATCACCCAGCAACCGAGACACACTGCCTGAGCCAACACTAACAACACGCACCACAGAAAACACACACGGATCAATAACAAAGATTACGCACAGGCAATTAAACTGTTGGATTTTGAGACCAAGTTATTCTAATCATTCTCATCCAAATCTTATGACTAAAAATGAAAATGTTTAACTTCTGCAAAATAAAACAGCAATATTTCTGGGAAACATCTAAAATCAGCTAAATTACCTTAAAGTTTAGAAAAATAGTGATGAGATTTGCATTATTAAATATTATTATCATTGTTAACAGCGCCACATACAGGTGTGGCAGGTGTATTACCGTGTGGACGTGAATATTTACTGATCCGACGTGTGTGGACGTGAATTTTTTTCAGCCCGTAAAAGAAAAAAATCCGGGAGTGTTGTCATGTGGACGTAGACTTATTCACTGATGTTCTCTGTGTGGTGTGGTCATGTGGTATCTCTTAAAACTTAAAAAAATAAATAAATAAAAACAACGAAAGAAACACTAAAAAGAGCGGTGTAGTTTTGTTGGGTTGTGTTCTTCAAATATGTTTTTATACACATTCTTTAGGCAGCAGGTCGACCAAAACAAAACACTCGCCTCGGATTTAAGGATTCATCTGATTTCTCTTCAGGAAAATATCGGTCTGCTGACGTTGCTCTTATCCTTATCTGTATCTGCTTATCTCCAAATACAGAGGAGGTGGTGGTCTCCCTGTTCCTCCTGAGATGTTTCGCAGCACATTTCTTGAGCACGCTGGACTCTACGAGCTCACACACGTCCCTCTGACCGCTGAGCCCGACCTTCTGACCACGCGACTGGTCCGTGGACATTCTTCTGAGGGTCACTCGGGTCACGGGGACAATGACGGGTTGGGCGAGAACAATCAAACGGAGATAAGATAGTAACTAAGTGCTCAGGTATGTGCTGACGACGCACAAATGGACGCTACGACTGGTTTTGGAATGTTCAGTCACGTAAAAATAGCCAAAGAGTCTCCTTGAGCTGGAGGTAAGTCCGAATCCTCAGGTGGAGTTTGCTGTGGAGCTGTCAGATCGCAGATTTGTTGACCTGGTTTATGATTCATATTTCTGTAATTACTTGGCCTATCCAAAAAAAAAGAAAAGTGGTGCCGTTGTTCGACCCCAAAAACTTGATTATTGTCCGTTGAAAAGACTTTAAAACCTCAGATTAAAATGACAAATTTTGGAGCAAATAATGAGAAGGAGAAAAATTTGCGGACCAGAAGTTCTTCCAGAAGTTTTTCCCAACACTAAAGCTCCTACGACAGAGTATCAGTGTTTTCAGGCGTCCACACAGTGTCGGATCAGATCTGTACGAACATGAATTCGTGGGAGCTGGAGGCACCAGATCGTTCCATCTCTGGAGCCGTTTTCCATCGGATTAATGCGAACGAACACTGCATCTACAACGAAAACGACTCGAATACAAACTAGTGTGGACAGGGCCTTAGTATCAGAACAATGATTTAGACCAGGGGTGTCAAACATACGGCCCGGGGGCTGGATCCGGCCCTCCAAGACCTTTAATCTGGCCCTCGGCTGATTTTCTACTAAAATATTTTAATTATATTTTCTATTAAAATCTTGTTAATTTTCTGTGGTGTTTATCACAGCAGCGTCTCCAGTGTCTCTGTACGTGGCCCCTCCCACCAGAGCAGCACAAATGAAGACTTGTCTCTTTCCAAACGCTCTTAAAGGACGATCGTTTTGACTGTTGACCGTGACACCCTCATCAGAAAAATGTCCAACATGAGAAAAGTGGAGCCGAGTGCAGGATTTTACAACAAAAATTTACTTATTCCTATTTGCAGACAAGTTAATGTTAAGACATTGTGTTGAAATTGTATTTTTCTTAAAGTTTCAGGTTGTTCATAATATTATAATATTTTGTAAAAGAAAGAGTTCATCAATTTAAAAAGATTTCTGTAATAGATTTGTGTTTCTCAACAAACAAATATTTGAACTTATTGTTATTTTTGGGGTACCGTATTTTCCAGGCTATTAGTCGCTCTGGATTATAAGACACACCGTCATTAAATGGTCTATTTTTGAACTTTTTTCACAAATAAATCGCACCGGACTTTAAAGGAAACACAACAGTGTGATGGGTGAGTGGTTTTGTTTGTTTGTGTCGTTCACGGTGACTCTGGGCTTTGTTCAGTTGTGGCGTGTAGGGAGGGTGTGTCTGGGACCAACGGATTGTCGGCGTGTTCGCAGTGACTCAGTTGTTCAGTCGTGTCTAGAAGTGGCACATTGCGCTCGCTTTTTCGGTTCGTTCCTTCGTTCCGTTCCTCGTCGGCGTGGAGTGATGAGTGTGTCTGTGGGTGTTTTTCTCTGTGCGGTCGCTGTCTGCTCCGTGTGTGTTTGTGTGTTCTGCGGGTGGTGCGGCTTTGTAGTTTACTGAAGTCGTGCTGCGACACCCGAGTGGATTCGTGTATAGGGCGCTCTGGATTGTGGCGCGCGGACCGTTTTTTAATGGGGTTGGATGCCTTAAGTTTTTTGATCCGGCCCCTTTGGAATCAAAGTAGGTTGGATACGGCCCCCGGACCAAAATTAGTTTGACACCCCTGGTTTAGACCATTATTTTTTACTGAACTGTATCGAATCAA
>NW_026571036.1:3384566-3397066 GCF_026225935.1 Boleophthalmus pectinirostris
TATAAATTGCAGAGATGTAACGATATCCGATTCTCTCGATACGATATTTTCACGATGTGCATCTCACGGTACGATATTTATTGTGAATATGCAACTTTTCCCTCATCATAATCCAAATAATTAAGATTTAAAAGTGCTTAGTAAACGTTATTTCAGCATGTAGATTGGAATGAAGCAGCAAAGGATCATGGGATATGTAGTTTCCTCTGTATTTTAGTTACTGCTGCATCATAACAATGAATTTAAGAGAAGAAGAAAGTTATAATTTTATATGTTGTGATGGTCCACGATATCACGAAATTTCGGTTACTGTTACATCTCTAATAAATTGTAATCTATTTATTTATCTAGTTTTACTACCCTGTTTTGGAAAATCTTGTTTTTTATTGTGATTTTTAGTCAAGTGTGATGAACAAAACCATAAACCTGTAACACTTTATTTGTAACTGTGTTTTTAATATTTGTGTTTACTGTGTAAAACAGTGATCACCAAGACCGAGACCAGGACCGAGACCAGGACCGAGACCAGGACCAAGACCAGGACCGAGACCAGGACCGAGACCAGGACCAAGCACCAGGACCAAGACCAGCACCGAGACCAGGACCGAGACCAGGACCAAGACCAGGACCGAGACAAGGAACAGACCAGGACAGGAACAGGACCAGGACTGAGACCGAGACTGAGACCAGGACTGAGACCAGGACCAGACCAGGACCGAGACCGGGACCGAGACCGAGACCGGGACCGAGACCGGGACCGAGACCAGGACTGAGACCAGGACAGGACCAGGACCAGGACCAGACAAGGACTGAGACCAGTTCAGTCCTGTTTTAGTCCTGTTTTAGTCCTGGTTTAGTCCTAGTTCAGTCCTGGATTAGTCCTCCTCTTCAGTCCTGGAATCAGTCCTAGGTTAGTCCTGGTTTAGTCCTGGTTTAGTTCTGGTTTAGTCCTGTTTTAGTCCTAGTTCAGTCCTGGTTTAGTCCTGGTTTAGTCCTGGTTTAGTCCTGGTTAGTCCTGGTTTAGTCCTGGTTTCAGTCCTGTTTAGTTTTAGTCCTGGTTTCTTTAGTCCTGTTTTTAGTCCTGGTTTAGTCCTGGTTTAGTCCTGGTTCAGTCCTGGTTTAGTCCTAGTTTTAGTCCTGTTTTAGTCCTGGTTTAGTCCTGGTTTAGTCCTGTTTTAGTCCTGGTTTAGTCCTGGTTTAGTCCTGGTTTAGTCCTGTTTTAGTCCTGGTTTCAGTCCTGGTTTAGTCCTGTTTTAGTCCTGGTTTAGTCCTGTTTTAGTCCTGGTTTCAGTCCTGTTTTAGTCCTGGTTCAGTCCAGGTTTAGTCCTGGTTCAGTCCAGGTTTAGTCCTGGTTTAGTCCTGTTTTAGTCCTGTTTTAGTCCTGGTTCAGTCCGGCATCACAGTTTAAATCACGAAAACGAGAAACGTCCGTTATCCGTTTTTTCCATTTTTCATTTAAACACAAAATCGAAAACTTAAAAATCGTTTTCTGTTTTATCATTTTGGTTTTAGAGACAAACAGTGAAGAAATTGTTGTTTTTTCATTTTCTTATTTTTGCTTTTATTTTAAAAAAAACGAATGAACGAACGACACACAGATTGTGTTTTACTTCAGTCGAGCAACATTCGATTCCGTTTCTTATTTTAAGCGCAAAATAGTTGTTGTTTTTTCTCATTTTAAGCGCAGCAAGATGGATTTTCAGTACAAAAACTCAAGTGTCAAGTGAAATTTCCTCAAATCACAATAAAACTTTCTTAATTCAAGTCACTTTAACTTGACTAGATTTAGTTTTTTGACTCTTGTGGAGCTTTAAACCATGTTCTAATGCTGTTACCTCCTCAAAATAACACGCCTGGAGTTGTTTTGTTTCATTCACACATGTTTGAGTAACTCTTTATTAATAGTCTGTGCATCTCCAAAGCTCAAAATGCTGTTCCACTTTGTAGTTTTTACCTCGTGTTTAGTAAAAAATGACCAATTCCAGGACTGAAATTACCCAGATCATGAGTGTTTTCTGTCTAAATCTGCAAGGTGAGTGAATGAAACAAAACTCCAGGTAGATTTTTGACACGTAAACAACTTTTTAAACACAGATAAACAGAGAAAAGCGTCACGTGGAAGCTTTAAAATGATTGTGAGAGATCGTTTGAGTGTCTGGTTTTTTTTGTTTATGCTCGAAAAACTCACGTATTTCCGAGTTCAGGCGGAGGTCCGAGCGCTCACAGCCCGCTCCTCCTCCTCATGTGGGGCGCACTCCAACGAACCACCACCACCACCGCCGCCGCCGCCGCCGCCGCGCTCCACTGACTGATCCAGAGCCAGAGCAGAGACAGTCCCCGGGGTTTCTGTCAAGGTGAGGCCGGGAGAAGTGGCCCACGCGCGGGTAGGAGCGGGGCTGTCAGGTGCGCGCAGGAGCCGGTGACGCGCAGGTAAAAAAAAAAAAAAAAAGTTTAAAAGTGGAGGAGACGCAAACACAAAATCTGAGCCGCAACTCCGGGCGACCTGCTCCTCCTGCGCTCCGGGGACGCACGCATGGCACGCACCCGGGGAGGGGTACGAGGGGGGTGGGGAAGGGGAGGGGGAGGGGGCGGGGGCAGCGCGCGGAGGTGGACCGAAGTGTTTCCGGTCAGAGCTGGCGCAGTAAAAGCGCAACAGGTGGAGAACATCGTGGAGATCGTTACGCAGACTGCAGAGGTCACGGTGAAGTCTGCGCTCTGGAAAGTAGAAAAGCAGTCAGAGAGCGCAGACCTCCGCCAAGGACTACAGTCCCCCTCATATTAATTGTGTTTTCCATAAATATTTGTCTCGTATCTTTCAATTTGGAATATGAAAGAGGATCCCATTGTCCATCCCTGAGTCAAATTTCATGGGGTTTGGTCAATAATTAACCCAGATATTGAGAAACTAAATTTTTGGCCCCATTTACCACAATGTTAACTAAAATTTCAAAGTGATCCAGAATCCGGGATTTCTTCCGGATCAGCCCCAAAATGAAATCAGTTCTTCCTTTTCACACTTCTAACAAATCCTGAAAATTTCATCAAAATCGGTCCATAACTTTTTGAGTTATGTTGCTAACAGACAAACAAACAAACAAACAAACAGACAAACAAACAAACAAACGTCGGCAAAAACATAACCTCCTTGGCGGACGTAATAAAGCGCACTGTTCAACTTCTGCATCTGGTTTAGTTTTAAAACGTCATCATCACCAGATCATGACCTTTTTATTTAAATGATTTTATGTGGAAAAATATTCAAGGGTTTCAGTCATGAGCCTTGATTAGCCTATTTTTTTTTTCACCGCGGTTGAATTTTGTCATTTAACTCATATATATGGAGTAAAAAAAAACTTTCAGAAATATTTGTGTGCATAGGATAGAAATCTGTGCATGTTTGTCTGTAGTTGAGCATAAAATAAATATCTGTAAACTCTCAAATGAGTCCAGTCGTATATAAAATGTGTTGTGTATTTTATCCATCAGAACATGAATTGAAAAGTTACGACGTCAAGAATTACAATCACGATTACACTTTCGTCAGTATGAAACACGAATTCACCGACGTGACTCGACTGTCAAAAATACGTCTGAACCAACCAGGACTAAACCAGGACTAAACCAGGACTAAACCAGGACTAAACCAGGGCTAAACCAGGACTAAAACAAGACAAAACCAGGATTAAACCAGGTTTCACTTCGTAGAAACCGTGTGACCTCGCAGCATTAGGATTCGTTCGCTCGACGGTAGGCGGGTACTTTTTTTTTATTTAACCAATCGCTGCTGTTTGGTCGTGACGTATGTAATGCTCCACTAACGGGGCTAACTGGTATATTAAGCTTTTTCCAAATCCCGTAGGAAAAAGGACAATAACGTCTTTCCCCTTGATAAAATTCACCAAACATTCTCTTTGTTCCGGCTTTAAATCCTCGATCTCGGGAATCGTTGACAACACAGAATGTCTGACTCTTCGGTGATTGTCTGGTGCAGGAACTCGCACTTCCGGGGTTTTTGTGAACCGTCTAGTGTATTCTGATTCCTGACCTAGTCGCTGGAGAGAAATGAAATTGAGCGGAGGCACTAGGTGGCGCCATCCTGGATAAACGTCATCGGCCCAAAATAAAACTCATAATATCTTAAGAACCAGAATCGCACAAATGAAACTTTTCGCAGCACAAACGAAACGCAAACAACTGACTCTATTTTGTGTCGTTTTAGAACATTTTGAAGTTTCCCGGAGGCTGGCTGACCCTAATTTGACCTTTAAAAAAATCGTTAATACCTCAAAAACTAAAACAGCACGAACAAAACTTTTTGCAGCACAAAACGGCACAAACGACTGACATAGTTTTTGTGTAGGTGTGCGTTTGATGGGGGCCAATTTCACGTAGGTTTGTGTGTGCCATTACTCACACGATGTATAGGGCTACTCTTCTATTCCAGTTTTATTTTGAAGGCAGCGCGGCTCGTTTCCGGTCGCGTCGCCTTCGCTCCAGGTCCGTTTACGCCCATGTTTGGACTTCCTCACACCTGTGCTTCGTGCTCGTACGTAAACGTGCGTGCGCCGCTGCGGTAAAACTTTTACCTCGCGGAATGTCTAATGTCTCGTTTTATATCGTACATTATGCTATAAAATCCTGGAGAGTCCCGGATGTTTGCGCGTTTCCCGTTCAAACTGACGCAGGGCGCGAGGAATGCGGTCCTACTGCTACACGCACTATTTATAGTACTTTACACGCGCCAGTACTATGAACCGTGTACTCTGATCAGAGGTGAAGGGGACGCACATACTGTACTGAAGTAAAAGTAACGTCACCTCTAAATGACTCGAGTACAAGTACAAAGTAGTGGTACAAGAAAAAGTATTCAAGTATTCTGGGAAAGTACTACCCAAGTCAGACTCCGTGTACTCGTGTAAAAGTAACTGAGTACCACTACTACTACTACTGTACTACTACTACTGACTACTACTACTACTACTACTACTACTACTACTACTACTACTACTACTACTACTACTACTACTACTACTACTACTACTGCTACTACTACTACTACTACTACTACTACTACTACTACTACTACTACTACTACTACTACTACTACTACTACTACTACTACTACTACTACTACTGTACTACTACTACTACTACTACTACTACTGACTACTACTACTACTACTACTACTACTACTACTACTACTACTACTACTACTACTACTACTACTACTACTACTACTACTACTACTACTACTACTACTGTACTACTACTACTACTACTACTACTACTACTACTACTACTACTACTACTACTACTACTACTACTACTACTACTACTACTACTACTACTACTACTACTACTACTACTACTACTACTACTACTACTACTACTACTACTACTACTTGTACTACTAGTACTACTGTACTGTACTACTACTGTACTACTACTACTATTAACTACTACTACTACTACTACTACTACTACTACTACTACTATTAGTACTACACTGTATTTTTGTTATATTAAGTTTTATATTATATTAATTTATGTATTTGTGTATTTATTTAATTTACTTACTACACTACATTTTTATTTACTGTACTACTATTCTTTACTACTTATGCTACTAATACTTCTACTACTTCTACTACTACTACTACTACTACTACTACTACTACTACTACTACTACTACTACTACTACTACTGCGTACGATGTAGTACTTGTAATAACAGAAGAGTGCGAGTTGTTGCTCATAGAATAACTTTTATTCATGACTTTACATAACAAACCAAGTCTCTTGTATATACTTTGGTTATATCTATCCATACAAACATACGTCTATTCCCATAAATGCCTTTTCCGGGGTCTCCGAGTACCTGTGGATTTTTGTACAATACAACAAAACGTAAAACACGAGAGTCCAATCGTACATCATTTTACCGACACAAAACTCAAAATGGCAGAGTCCGAAGACGTGTGCAAGGATACGTATGGCAGTTTGTGAATGGTGTGTCCCCATACTGAGCCAGTGCTGAGGTCATGGCTGTATTTACACTGTGACGGGCCCGTGACCTGTTCTCCGGCCGCTCCCGATCATCCAGGATATTCTTAGTTTGTGATGATGGCGTTGCATTGGAATGGAGGGGACACTCAAATACAGGTTTAGCACACAGTAAAAGACACCGACGCGCGGAGGAGGCGGCGGGCGCTGGTCTGGGCGCGAGGCAGACGGGAGGCGGAAAATTAGGGACGTTCACGGGATTGAATTTGAATCCTGATTAAAAGTATCGCTCCAATTAACGAGGAGGTAATAACTACTAACACATCGTGAATTTAGATCACGGTGTCGAGGTTCAGACTGCAGCCTGACGAGACCCAAATTAGATTTTTTCGCTCGACACAGACCCGATTTTTTCCAAATGTGCCACCTAGAGTCTCCGCGCAGTTTAATTTCTCCATAACATGGTAGAAAGAAGCTTAAAAAAAAATTGATTTCGCATAATTCTCCCTCTTCTGTAGTAAAAACATCACAAAATTATATTCTGTTGTGAATAATTCATTCTCTGAAAACGCTCAACTGAGGGCAGACTGACAGAAGCAACACGGCCAACACCTTCACATCGAAACACTTTACGTATTCTTCGCAAAACTGAAACTTTTTTTAACCTAACTGAAAGAAAAGAGGCCGGGTTTCTTGGATCTTTTTTGAATGATTTTGATTTGTTCCTTTGGATCAGGAGCTTTGTACGTGAATGTGTTTTTGATTACACTTGGGTTGTTTTTGTTATTTTTGTACATTTATTTAGTTTTGAGGTGATCTTGTGCGGTACCTGTTTGTTTACATCTGAGGTTCTGAAGTATTCATTAAAAAATACAAATCTTAGTTGCTTAAACATAAAAAAAAAAATTTAAAATAAAATCTTAGTTGCCTAAACATAAAAATAAATAATAAATAATAATAAAAAAAAAATCTTAGTGGCTCAAACATTAAAAAAATTAAATAAAATAAAAATGTAGGTGCCTAAACATTAAAAAAAAAAAATCTTAGTTGCCTAAACATGAAGAAAAAAATAAATAAAAAAAATCTTTGTTGCCTAAACATAAAAAAAATAAAAATAAAAATCTTTGTTGCCTAAACAAAACAAAAAAAATCTTTGTTGTCTAAACATTAAAAAAAAAAAAAAAAAAAAAAAAAAAACTTTACACAATCAAATCTGCATGACTTTTGGGGACTGGTTAGTTTTTTTTTCTTCTTTTTTTTTTTTTTTATGTCACTATTTGGAGTTATAACTTGCACAATCTCATTTCTATTGGCCTCTGAAATCACTTGTACTTTTTTTCACTCAGCAGGAAACATAAACTACATTTCTTGGCATAAAATACTCAAATAAAACATAACAAATGAGCGTCAGGACTTGGCAGCAGAGTTTGGCGGAGTGATGATGGTGCTGGTGGTGCTGGTGGTGTCGGTGTTGGGTGAGTTGGCAGGTTTTGAGTTGGCATTGACACCAGGGAACAGGAGCCCCCTTTAAAGTTACACAGACAAACACTGCCCTCTAGTGGCCACAAAGTCAAACACCACCACCACAAAAAAGTGACTGGGGTTTAAAGTAAGAAGAGCTTTTGACACAACTGAACTAAACATTAAAATTTTGGTAATACTGAAAGGTCTGTCGCTGGTTTCTGTTGTACTTTTGCGTCTCAAGGAAAGTCTCTCCAAATAAAATAGTAATAACATAACGATTATTAACTGTGAGTGTAAGTAATTAGTCTAAAGTTTACTGGAATTTATCTCTCAGAAGCTGTTAGAAATGATTAGGCCAATTAAAATAAAAAAAAAATAATAAAAATGCACTTTTCCTGAATTTAAGGCGGTAACGAGGGACCAGCTTTTTCAGTTTCGATACAGTTTCCGATACTATGGCTTTACCGATATCAGAGGTGGGACCAAGTCGTTTTGCAAGTCTCAAGTCTTTGACCTCAAGTCCAAGTCAAGTCCCAAGTCAAAGACAGGCAAGTCTAAGGCCAGTCTCGAGCCACTGGCCCATTAAGTCTAAGTTAAGTCCAAGTCGAGTCTCGAGTCATTGGCCCATAAGTCCAAGTCAAGTCCACATCAAGTCTTGAGTCATTGGCCCATAAGTCCAAGTCTAGTCCAAGTCGAGTCTCGAGTCGCTGACCCATAAGTCCACGTCAAGTCCAAGTCGTCTGCTTTTATTTATCTGCTTTTAAGTATTTTCTTATTTTTTAGGAAAAGCATCAAGTCTTCTCAAGTCACAGGGCTCAAGTCGAAGTCAAGTCCCAAGTCATTTATCTTCAAGTCCAAATCGAGTCCCTTCTTAGTCAATTTTATCAAGTCTCAAGTCCTAACAATAGTGATTCGAGTCCAGGTCCCCGTCTCTGCCCGATATCGACCGATACCAGAGCAGAGTGACTCAAAACAGCATTTTGTTTCCTTTAAACACAAATAAAATAAGACTAAACTGATCCAGATGTTACGTATCCCTCATGCAGCCCACAGAACGACTTTGTAAACTCAAAATCACACATTCTGAGGCTTTCTGGGCCAACTAGGATCAATAAATAATCTTATTACGTCAATTTAAATGTACAACCAGGATATCGCCTGAACCGATATTTCAAAGCCGATATTCAATCCAGCACATTTTTCAAATGTGCGTCACCAGAATCAGATCATTGGTGCATCTCTAACAATAACATGTCCATGGAGACAAGCAGCGTACTCTCTGTTTAAAATATTATGTAGTACATAGTACGTAGTACATAGTACATAGTACTACGTTATAAACTAAACTACGTAGTAGTTTATGGTTTGAGTGTTTCCTGAGACTAATTCTCCGGTGTGACTTATATATTAAAGCGTTGACAGTGACAGCCTCAAGAGGCGCATGTCTCCTGCAGAAAGAGCCTCTGTTCTGTCTGTATCATGTCAGTCGATCAAACCGTTACTTCTGCACCAGTGAACAATTTAACATTTAAACAAACTTATAAAGACAAAGACTGAGAAGACTGAACACAAACGCCCCTGAAAACTAAATCAGATTTTGCAGAATTGTGCAAAAGAACTTGTGACACCGGGAGGATGAACCATGAAACTTTCCTGAAGTCACTGGACAAAGTCTGGACTTCAGTGACACCGAAACCATCCTGTCGAGATTCAGAAAGACCAGAATAATTCTAACTGGAACTGATGCTGAGTCTGACGACAGCGACACAGAAGAGTTTTGCGTCGCTCTGTTTTACCTCCGGAGGTCGAGGCCGAGTTGTTCAGAAGTGACACCGAGGATGAAGAACTGAATGGATTTAGTGATTTGGAGTGAGATGGAGAGTTTGTTAAACTTGTTCTGTTGTTTATGTTATAGTTTATCTGAAGAACTGTTCATATGTGACGTTAACAGTCTGTTGTTCTCTCTTCTATTGTTTTTACTAATGTCGGTTTTTGGTTTCTTATTTTATAAAATAACTTACAGTCCGGTGCGACTTCTATATGTTTTTTCTTCTTCGTTTTGCGTTTTTTGGCCTGTGCGACTTAAACTCCGGCGCCCGAAAAACACGGCGCACCTTTAACACGACCGAACCATCTTTTCTTTCCACAAACCCACATTATTCATAACTTATTTCTCTCGAGTCGTGTGTGATTTTCGCGACCCCTCCCGAGTTTCTCTTCTCCGTCGCCTCGAGGCTCGGAGGGTAAGAACGCCGCTCTTGAACCCGGCGCTGTTTGCGTTGGGGCTCCGAGGCGCGCGGGCTCGTTTTACCGTGTTCCTGGCCGTCGCTCAAAAAGGAGGAGGGAGAAAAAAATAAAAAATAAAAAAATCAAGATGGCGCTGCGGAGTGTGAGCCCAGGTAACCCAAGCCGTGTAACCCAGGACGAGGGGCTCGGCGTGGGATACGCGCTCGCGAACAATGCCCCTCTTTGTGGAGCTCCGGGGCAGGGAAAAACAAACCCGCTCCCCCCAAAAAAAGAGATCAGGTTCAGGCCGAGAGAGAGAGAGAGAGACGCGCGGGACCACACAGGGAAGACGAGAGACGAAGAGGAGGAAGAAGAGAGAGGAGAAAAAGAGGGAAAGGAAAGAAAGGGGTGAGGAAAGGAAAGGAGGAGAGAGGAGTTTGGCGAGGAGTTGGATCGAGAACGGAGAGGAGAAAGGGAGAAACGAAGAGAAGGAGGGATGAGAGGAGGAAGGAAAAGGGAAGGAGGGATGAGAGAGGAGGTGGGTGGAGGAGAGAGAGAGGAGAGAAAAGGAGGAGGTAAAGAAGGGGGTGAAGAAAGGAAAGGAAAGGAGAGAGGAGGAGAGGAGAGGAGTTGGATGAGAGGAGGAGAGAACGAAGAGAAGGAGGGTGAGAGGAGGAAAAAAGAAGGAGGTGGAGAGAGAGAGAAGAAAAGAAGGGGAGTAAAGAAAAGGAAAGGAAAGGAGGAGAGAGGAAGAAGAGAAAGGAGTTGGGTGAGGAGTTGGATCAAGAACGGAGGAGAGAACGAAGAGAAGGAGGGATGAGAGGAGGAAGAAAAGAGAACGAAAAGGAGGGATGAGAGGAGAAAAGGAGGGGAGGTAAAGAAGGAGGTGAGGAAAGGAAAAGAGGAGAGAGGAGGAAGAGAAAGGAGTTGGTTGAGGAGTTGAGGAGAGAAAGAAGAGAAGGAGGGATGACAGGAGAAAGGAGGGATGAGAGAGGAGGTGAGGGTAGAGAGAAGAGAGGAGGAGGAGAAAGGAGGGAGAGAAGAGAAAAGAAGGAGAGGAAGGGAGAGAGGAGAAAAGGAGAGAGGAGAAGAGAGGAGGATGGGAGAAAGAGAGGGAGAAGAGGAGGAGAAGAGAAGGAGGAAAGAAGAAGAGAAGAGAGGAAGGAAGAGAAGGGAGAGAAGAGAAGAGAAGAGAAGAGAAGAGGGAGAAGGGAGGAGAGGAGGAGGGAGAGAGAGGAGGAAGAGAGGGAGGAGGAGGAGGAGGAGAGAGGAAGAAGCGAAGGAGGGATGAAGGGAGAAGAGGAGGAGGGATGAGAGAGGAGAAGAGAGGTAGGAGGAGGGGAGGAGAGAGGAAGAAGAGAAGGAGGGATGAAGGGAGAAGAGGAGGAAACGAGTGAGGGGAAAGAGACGAGGAGCGGGAAGAGGACGGGAGAAGCGAAGGAGAAGAAAAGGAGAGAAGGAAGGATGAAGGGAGGAGAGAAGAGGAGCAGGAGCGACGAACGTTAGAAGCGAAGGAGGGACGAGAGGAAAAGAGACGTGTGGCGAGGAAAAGCAGAGAGGAAGAAGAGAAGGAGGGATGAGTGAAGAGGAGGACAGAGGAGCGAGGGAGCGACAGAAGGAGGGAGAGAGGGCGTGGGCGCACACATCTGCAGAGAACTAATACTTTCCAAACAGGATGATGCAGGCGGCGAAACACGCGCCCCTGGACGGCGAGGTGACGGGTCTGAGTCACGTCGGGGCATCTGGCGTAAACAAAGGAACAGAATATCTCCCGAATCACTCAGATCTTAGTTTACGTCAAAGCGAAGACAAAAAGAAAGAAGAAAAAAAACACACACACACACAAAAAAAACAAAAACAAACTGTAACTGCCGTGACAACAAAATGAAACGGTTTGAATTTGGGTGAAGAAAAATTTCGTTCGTTTTTCAAAATAAAACCAAAAAATAAGAAAATGAAGAAACAAAAATTTTCGTCATTATTTGTCTCCAAAACCGAAAAAAAAAAAAAAAAAAAAAGGACGAAATTTCCCGTTTACGTGACTTAAACTGAGACCAGGACTGAACCAGGACTGAACCAGGACTGAACAGGACTTGAACCAGGACTAAACCAGGACTGAACCAGGACTGAACCAGGACTGAACCAGGACTGAACCAGGACTGAACCAGGACTGAACCAGGACTAAACCAGGACTGAACCAGGACTAAACCAGGACTGAACCAGGACTGAACCAGGACTAAACCAGGACTGAACCAGGACTGAACCAGGACTAAACCAGGACTAAACCAGGACTAAACCAGGACTAAACCAGGACTAAACCAGGACTAAACCAGGACTAAACCAGGAAACCAGGACTAAACCAGGAACCAGGACTAAACCAGGACTGAACCAGGACTGAACCAGGACTTAAACCAGGACTAAACCAGGAAACCAGGACTGAACCAGGACTAAACCAGGACTAAACCAGGACTAAACCAGGACTAAACCAGGACTGAACCAGGACTGAACCAGGACTAAACCAGGACTAAACCAGGACTAAACCAGGACTAAACCAGGAGTGTCAGGACTGAGCCTGGAGGTGCGACTTGAGACCGGGACTGAGAGACTGGACTGGGACTGGGACTACCAGGACTGAGAGGACTGAGACCAGGACTGAGACGGGACTGAGACCGGGACTGAGAGGACTGAGACCGGGACTGAGACCGGGACTGAGACCAGGACTGAGACCGGAGAGACTGGGACAGAGGACTCAGACCGGGACTGAAAAGAGCTTAGTCTTGGTTCAGTCCTGGTTCAGTCCTGGTTC
>NW_026571036.1:3404566-3407185 GCF_026225935.1 Boleophthalmus pectinirostris
CATAAAACAAGTTATCACCGCGTTATTATAATTGGTATTAAGTCCTGAGTCATTAGCCACAGCTGCCCTGGGGTTTACCGACACAAATCTGGCCGCCAATCTGCGCCATTTTTTTATTTTTTTTTTTAAAGCAGTAACATCTGGGCGGCGTCTCCTCCTCAAACCCAAACAGGGCGCTCGACGGGGGGGTGAGGGGGTGGGGGCGACCGGGGGTGGGTGGGCTCTCCCTCTCTCCCCTCTGTCCCAGTGCGCTTCACTTTCAAACACTCAGCGAATACCCGAGTGGACGGCTCTGCTTACACGGGCCTATAAAGTGTCCCAAATAAAGGCCTGGGAGGAGGAGGAGGAGGAGGAGGAGGAAGAGGAGGGGGGACGAAGAGGTGCATTCCTTTACATGTCGAAAAAGAAGAAGAAGAAGAAGAGGGACAATAAGGACGAGCGGTGGAAGTCGTACTGAAAAATGAACAACGCAATTTTTATTTTGGAGAGATGCAGAATTCATATTTATCACGTGTATCAAAGTAAAGTTAATCTATTAAATAATTTACAGAAACGAGATTAGAGTTGGATTTTTAGAACAAACCCATCATCTTTTTATTCAATCCAAGCTCCTAAAGACTCCTGATCTTGTAAAATATTGTAAATTAGAGCCCGATCGATTGGATTTTGTTGTGGCCGATATGATACTGATAAAATGGGAGTTGGAGCTGCCGATATATTTAGTGATGTAAAAATTCACTGTCAATCTTGAATTGTTTAAAAAAACTTAGGTTTGGCTCTGGTGGATTTTAAATTGGGTTAATTTAGGCGACATTTATTGTTCTTCTGCCTCTTTACGTCATATTTACAGACAGTAGGTTGGACTAATGGCATTTTTGCATCACATTCTAGACACTCGTGATGGGGATTCCAGTTCTTTTTAGAGAACCGGCTCTTTTGGCTCGGCTCACTAAAAGCTGCCGGCTCTTTCGGCTCCCAAGCGGCTCTTCAGATTGTTTTGTTGCAAGCAGGACTAAACCCAGAACTGAACCAGGACTGAGTGTCGGGACTTGGTCTCTATCTTTCTCCGTCTCTCGAGCCCAAGATTAGTCCTGGTTTATTTATTTTATGCTGAACTACAGACAAACATGCACATTTTTCTATCATAGGACTAAATCAGGACTAAACCAGGTCTAAACTAGGACTAAACCAGGACTAAACCAGGTCTAAATCAGGACTAAACCAGGTCTAAACTAGGACTAAACCAGGACTAAACCATCACTAAACCAGGTCTAAACCAGGTCTAAACCAGGTCTAAACCAGGTCTAAACCAGGACTAAAACTAAACCAGGACTCTAAACCAGGTCTAAACCAGGTCTAAAACAGGACTAAACCAGGTCTAAACCAGGACTAAACCAGGACTAAACCAGGACTAAACCAGGACTAAACCAGGTCTAAATCAGGACTAAAACCAGGACTAAACTAGGACTAAACCAGGTCTAAACCAGGACTAAAAAGGACTAAACCAGGACTAAACCAGGACTAAACCAGGACTAAACCAGGTCTAAACTAGGACTAAACCAGGACTAAACCAGGTCTAAACCAGGACTAAACCAGGTCTAAACCAGGACTAAACCAGGACTAAACCAGGACTAAACCAGGACTAAACCAGGTCTAAACCAGGACTAAACCAGGTCTAAACAATATGACACTAACAGTAGTGTGGACATAATTTAAAGCGGCAGTGTCTCATATAAAAATCATTTCTCTATCAATAATATTTTTAATTTGGTTAAAGTAAAGTCTGTTTTGTTTTGTTTTTTTTGTCGTCGTCTTTTAGCAGATAAAACATCCTCGTCTTTTCTTCTCTACAGTAAAACAAAAGTCTGTTCATGGAGACTTGGGCTCAACAGAGAAATTGAAGAGAAAAACAAACAAACAAGTAATCCAAAGTATTCAGATTACATTACTCACTTTAAGTAATTTAATGGATTAGTCCTGGTTTATTTATTTTATGCTGAACTACAGACAAACATGCAAATTTTTCTATCATATGCACAAACAGATTTCTGAAAGTTTCGTTTTCGGCCACTGCCGCTGACCTGCAGAGAAAAGAGAAAAAAAGTGAGAGAAAGAGAAAACACGGCTCCCAGTAAGGATCAGGCTCCCATTGTTCACTTCAAAGAGCCGGATCTAAGAGCCGTTTCGTTCGTGACCGACCCATCGCTATTAGCTAGTAAAGAAACTACCGCTATTAGCCTTTAGCCGTAAATGCTGCGCGCCGCGGTAATTAATTATATGTGTAAATGTCGATCATTCACACGTCTGTTCACAGCTCATTTACATCAATGCAGGTCCAGTAACAAATATACGAACAATACAGTCACTTTACAATAGACCAACAGAAGTCACACCGGAAACACCCAAACTATGAAAACAAGTGACACTTATAGTCTGAAAAATACGGTAATCTACAAATCTTGTTCAAAACGAGAGAGAAAAGTTTGTGTGTCTATATGTGGTGTAAAACTCTAGAACAGTAACAGTAAAACATCTCAAGTAAAATATCCAGAAATTCAAGTTGTTATATAAAAACACTAAACCAGAACTGAACCAGGACTAAAAGTTTAAAACAGGATT
>NW_026571036.1:3407685-3485185 GCF_026225935.1 Boleophthalmus pectinirostris
GACTAAACCAGGTCTAAACCAGAAAACTAAACCAGGACTAAACCAGGTCTAAATCAGGACTAAACACAAGGTCTAAACCAGGACTAAACCAGGACTAAACCAGGTCTAAACCAGGTAGGACTAAACCAGGACTAAACCAGGTCTAAACCAGGACTAAACCAGGTCTAAACCAGGTCTAAACCAGGTCTAAACCAGGACCTAAACCAGGTCTAAATCAAGGACTAAACCAGGTCTAAAACAGGACTAAATCAGGACTAAACCAGGACTAAATTAGGACTAAATCAGGTCTAAACCAGGTCTAAACTAAGACTAAACCAGGACTAAACCAGGTCTAAACCAGGTCTAAACTAAGACTAAACCAGGACTAAACCAGGTCTAAATCAGGTCTAAACTAACTAAACTAAGGACTAAACCAGGTCTAAACCAGGACTAAACCAGGTCTAAACCAGGTCTAAATCAGGTCTAAACCAGGAAACCAGGTAAACCAGGACTAAACCAGGACTAAACCAGGACTAAACCAGGTCTAAACAATGACACTAAACAGTAGATGGACATAATTTAAAGCGGCAGTGTCTCATATAAAAATCATTTCTCTATCAATAATATTTTTAATTTGGTTAAGTAAAGTCTGTTTTTTTTTTTTTTTGTCGTCGTTTTTTAGCAGATAAAAACATCCTCGTCTTTTCTTCTCTACAGTAAAACAAAAGTCTGTTCATGGAGACTTGGGCTCAACAGAGAAATTGAAGAGAAAAACAAACAAACAACTAATCCAAAGTATTCAGATTACATTACTCACTTTAAGTCATTTAATGGATTCTGTTACAAACTACATTTTGGGGGATGTAATCTGTAATCTGTAGGGGATTACATTTTAAAAGTCACCTTCCCAACACTGGTTTTAATATCAGAACAATACTTCCTTCTGTAGTCTGGTTTATACTCGTTGTTTCCTCGTCCAGTACGTGACTTGCATCTGTTGTCCGTTACCATTGTTGTTATTCTTTTTGTATTATTACAATATGGTGATAGTTCTGTCGCCGAGTTATAACACTGACTCTTTGTCCGCACTTGAAAATAGTTTAATATAAAATGTCTGAAAAATCCGAAAGCCCATTGTGTTCGATTAGAAAAGTAGGGGTGGGATTAAATTTAAAGTTTTCTTCTTCTTTCTACTCCTTTTTGGGCAAATTTTGTTGTTTTAACTTCTTGGGTTCTTTTTAAAGACAATGCAGTAAAGTGTATTTACCTTGTTGACATGTTTCGGCTGCTGCTGCTGCATCTTCAGAACTGTCACCGGTGTTGGTGGTGACGTGTCGTATATCAGCTGTTGTTACTTCCTGTGGGCGTGGTCAGACCTGATGGACCTGGCAGGTGGCTCAGACTGACCACGCCTCCCGTCGCCCGGTGTCTCTGGAGGAGGGTGTCCCAGGTGTGTGAAAGGAGGAACGCTCCGTCATCACGGTTAATTCTGTCCGTGCCTCGTTTCCTGATTTCACCGTCCTCCTTGATCCAGCGTTTGAACTTGTTGTTTTCCGATCCAATGACCCGAGCCCCGTCCCGATCCATAATGTGGTTGTTCCTTTTACACTGGTCTGATATGGCGGATTTTAGGTTTTCCTGTTCTGCTTTGTCTTTTTGTGTTCTGGTGAGTCTCCCTGACGTTTCCTTCTCGCATTCCTTTTGGTGTTCCTTTTTTCGGATGTGAAATGCCCGGCCTGTTTCCCCTATGTATGATTTATTGCATGATTTGCATTGGATTTCGTAGATGGCGTTGCATTTTTGTTCTTGTGGGATTTTGTCCTTGGGATGTACGAGCTGTTGACAGAGTTTTGTGTATGGTTTTACTCCAGTGCTTATGTTGTGTTTTTTCATGGCTCTGGATGGGTTCGGTTATTCCTCTGATATATGGTAGTGTGACTATGTTCCTGTGGTCCTGCTGCCCTGTGTTGGATTGTTGTGTTTTTTTTTGTTTTTTTGTTTTTTCTTTTCGGAAAACAACAAGTTCAAACGCTGGATCAAGGAGGCCATTGAAATCAGGAAACGAGGCACGGACAGCATTAACCGTGATGACGGCGCGTTCCTCCTTTCACACACCTGGGACACCCTCCTCCAGAGACACCGGGCGACGGGAGGCGTGGTCAGTCTGAGCGACCTGCAGGTCCATCAGGCTGACCACACCTACAGGAAGTAACAACACACCTACAGGAAGTAACGACACGCCTACAGGAAGTAACAACACACCTACAGGAAGTAACAACACACCTACAGGAAGTAACAACACACAACTACAGGAAGTAACACTACACACTACAGGAAGTAACGACATACAGGAAGTAACACTACAGACAGTAACATACAGTACAACACACGGTACAGGAATAACAACACACAGGAAGTAACGACAACTGATATACGACACGTCACCACCAACACCGGTGACAGTTCTGAAGATGCTTGCAGCAGCAGCCGAAACATGTCAACAAGGTAAATACACTTTACTGCATTGTCTTTAAAAAGAACCCAAGAAGTTAAAGTATATAAGAAGACAAAATGAACATCTTTTGCTTAAATTTTGTTGTTGTTTTGTTGTTATTTCTATTATGATTTGACTCACTGTTGTAAATTCCCAGTCACTGTTAGTTTACCTTTAACCTCTAAGTCTATGTCAGAAGTCGGTTTGTATGTATTTATCTAATTGTTTCTTTAATTGCTATGTAATGTTCTGATGCTAATTCACTTTATTAACTTGATTCATTGACCTGATTGTTGATGTAAACTGTTACTCAGTTACTCATAGACCGATTATATGATTCAGATGTGTTTGGAGATTACCAGATGAAAGGATGATTCAGATGAAATCAAACAATCAGATGAAAAGATTGAAGACAGGACGTTAAAGCTCCAAAATACGTCCCTGTGTCCGTTTTACTCTCTGACCGGAGTAAAGGAGAAAATGTTTTTGTTTACATCCGTCTTTTCCGCTCGTGCTCAGTGGCTGGTTGGTAAAAAGTCAGTGTTTTCGCTCGTTTGTGTCGACAGTTGCATTGCGTTTGTCTGTCATGAGAAAACTCGTCTTATTTTGAAGTAGGTTTTACATTTGGGCCCAAGCAGAAGTAAACAGCAAAGACAAAACTTCAAGTTAATGCATCTGATATAAAAATGTATTGAACAGATACATATGTACTCTAGTTTATGAAACTGTTGACCTTTTTTCTGTACCATTTTTGGTTCTAAAGTTCCATATGTTTTAAACAGACCATGTATGAAACATGGAACAAAAATTATTTCCCAAATTTCAAAGACCTGCAAATCATGTAAATAAATGGATGTATTTCATCATATCTTGTGTTATTCCATCTTTGAACTGTTGATGAAGGTACAGGATTTTTCAACAAAAATGTATTTAAAATGATAAAAATTTGCTTGGAAGGACTGACATATTTTATAGAAAACATTTCCTTTCATTTTGAAGTAATATTAAAGTATTCGGAAGAAAAAAGTGACAAATTATGCAAAATCATGCACCTTCTACTTCAGGGGTGTCCAAACTTTTTTCATCAAGGGCCACATATGTAAACACAGATGAAGCAGACTGATGCTCAATACAGTGAATAATTGAAATATGTGCATGTTTAACACGTCAGAATGAGTCATCAGTCTTTATTCATGCTAAGATCCTTAAAACCACTCACTAAATATTCAATATCAGCTTTATCAAGATAGATTTTCAAAAAAAAATTGCAGTAAAAAATTTTTTTTTAATTGATGCAAGGTAATTTGGGCCAATTCACCTGGAAGTCTGAGGGCCAAGAAAAATTTGTCTGAGGGCCGCATTTGGCCCCCGGGCCATAGTTTGGACATGTCTGCTGTACTTGCTTTGTACAATTTTCCCTCCGTTACTTTTCCCTCCGTTACCATGACCTTTCTTAATAAAAAATCTCATGAGTCAAAAAGTAAGAGGTTTTTCAACCTAATCTTGTACCATATGGTAGAAAACTATATGAAGCAAATATTCAAACCAGTTTGTTAAGGATATGTAAGTGAGAACCAAGAGTTATCACTGTTTGGATTTATTGCCCAAAAAGTGCTGCATATTTCATTCCCTCCGTTACCGACATGAGTTTTTAACATTTTTTGTCTTGAACTTGAAAGAATCTCACAGGTTTAACTTGACCCTGTTGGAGTGTAACTCTTTCCTACATTCTGATACTTTACTTATTTCAATAGTTCCTCTAGTTTCTGAATAAGAGACATTTGAATGTCAAAAATCTGCCCGTTTAAAACAGTACTGAACCAGAACTGAATCAGGACTAAAAAAATAGCGACATCGTGCACTGATGTGAGTGGGAATCTAACCTCCGACTTTCAGGTTAGTGGATTTGTGCCTCCGAGCTCCTGACCCCTGAAGACGGAGGCTTGAACAAACCCAAATACACAAACTAAACGACATTATTATTCGAGACTCTCTCTGCGTAAACTCATCCGCGCCGAGGACGAAACGTAAGCTGAGCAGAAAATGTGGGTGTCTTGCCCCAGGGCACAACCACACAGTGAGCTCGCGTTCACATGTTAGTGATTTGGAGTTATAGTTGTGTAACCAGAGTATCCAATAACAGAGCTGGGAAGGTGACTTTTAAAATGTAATCCCCTACAGATTACAGATTACATACCCCAAAATGTAGTTTGTAACGGAATCCATTAAATTACTTAAAGTGAGTAATGTAATCTGAATACTTTGGATTACTTGATTTGATGTAGCAAAGACCAAGAAAAATAAGTTTTGTCTGTTAAAAGTCAATAAAAAAGCCCAGACTGAACCAAATTAAAAATATTATTGATAGAAGAAGAGGCGACACGGTCCACACAGTATGGTCCTGTTAAATCCGGTTTTAGACCTGGTTTAGTCCTGGTTTAGTCTTGGTTTAGTCCTGGTTTAGTCCTGGTTTAGTCCTGGTTTAGTCCTGGTTTAGTCCTGGTTTTAGTCCTGGTTTAGTCCTGGTTTTATTCCTGGTTTAGTCCTGGTTTAAAACTGGTTTTAGTCCTGGTTTAGACCTGGTTTAGTTCTGATTTAGTCACGGTTTTGCCCTAGTTTTAGACCTGGTTTAGACTTGTTTTTATTCCTGGTTTAGCCCTGGTTTAGTCCTGGTTTAGTCCTGGTTTAGTCTTGGTTTAGTCCTGGTTTAGACCTAGTTTTAGACCTGGTTTAGTCCTGGTTTAGTCTTGGTTTAGTCCTGGTTTAGTCCTGGTTTAATCCTGGTTTAGTCCTGGTTTAGTCTTGGTTTAGTCCTGGTTTAGACCTAGTTTTAGACCTGGTTTAGTCCTGGTTTAGTCTTGGTTTAGTCCTGGTTTAGTCCTTGTTTAATCCTGGTTTAGACCTGGTTTAGTCTTGGTTTAGTCCTGGTTTAGTCCTTGTTTAGTCTTGGTTTAGTCCTGGTTTAGACCTGGTTTAGACCTGGTTTAGTCTTGGTTTAGTCCTGGTTTAGTCCTTGTTTAGTCTTGGTTTAGACCTGGTTTAGACCTGGTTTAGTCTTGGTTTAGTCCTGGTTTTATTCCTGGTTTAGTCCTGGTTTAAAACTGGTTTTAGTCCTGGTTTAGACCTGGTTTAGTCCTGGTTTTGCCCTAGTTTTAGACCTGGTTTAGACCTGTTTTAGTCCTGGTTTAGTCCTGGTTTAGTCCTGGTTTAGACCTGGTTTAGACCTGGTTTAGACTTGGTTTAGAGTCCGTCAATGAGTGGAATTACCGAGAGACAAAAAAAAAAAAAAAAGGGATAAAGCCCAAAATGTGAAAACAGGAAAATAACTGAATAAGTGAATACAGTTACTCCAGTACATGTAATCTGTTACTCCCCAACACTGCCAGTAACAGAGCCACAAACCGTCTAACCTCGCTCGCCTTCGCCCCGACTCGCGCTCGCCAAACACTCGCCGGAGCAGCCAGTCCCTTCCACGCTCTCCCCGAATCCAAAAAAAAGTCTGGAACGGGACCACGGAGCGAGAAAAACCTGCGTCCAAACTGTAAACGATCCCACCACAGACGCTCGTTTGTCTCAAGTGTCTCTGCTCCAAAAAACATTCAGAACCAAATATCTCAGTCCGTTCACCTGAGATAAATCACAGTGTGGCGTTTCTGTAAAAAAAAATCTGCTCTGTTTCTCAGCTTTGTTGTTGCCTTTTTTAACCAAAATCTCTCAAAACAAATGTATTTAAAATGATAAAAATGTTTTTGGAAGGACTGACATATTTTATAGAAATAGTTTCCTTTCATTTTGAAGTAATATTAAAGTTTTCAGAAGAAAAAAGCGACAAATGATGTAAAATCCTGCACCTTCTACTTGTTTACACAATTTTCCCTCCGTTACTTTTCCCTCCGTTACCATGACCTTTCTTAATAAAAAATCTCATTAGTCAAAAAGTAAGAGGTTTTTCAACCTAATCTTGTACCATATGGTAGAAAACTATATGAAGCAAATATTCAAACCAGTTTGTTAAGGATATGTAAGTGAGAACCAAGAGTTATCACTGTTTGGATTTATTGCCCAAAAAGTGCTGCATATTTCATTCCCTCCGTTACAGACATGAGTTTTTTTATTTTTTGTCAACAACTTGAAAGAATCTCACAGGTTTAACTTGACCCTGTTGGAGTGTAACTCTTTCCTACATTCTGATACTTTACTTATTTCAATAGTTCCTCTAGTTTCTGAATAAGAGACATTTGAATGTCAAAAATCTGCCCCTGTTTCCCTCCGTTACACCTTGACCAGACCTTTATGTGTAGTATATGTATGTATGTGTAGTATATGTATGTATGTATGTATGTGTAGTCTATGTATGTATGTATGTGTAGTCTATGTATGTATGTATGTGTAGTCTATGTATGTATGTATGTGTAGTCTATGTATGTATGTATGTGTAGTCTATGTATGTATGTATGTGTAGTCTATGTATGTATGTGTAGTCTATGTATGTATGTGTATGTATGTGTAGTATATGTATGTATGTGTAGTATATGTATGTATGTGTAGTATATGTATGTATGTGTAGTCTTTGTATGTGTAGTATATGTATGTATGTGTAGTCTATGTATGTATGTGTAGTCTATGTATGTATGTGTAGTATATGTATGTATGTGTAGTATATGTATGTATGTGTAGTCTTTGTATGTATGTGTAGTATATGTATGTGTAGTATGTGTATGTATGTGTAGTATGTGTATATGTAATGTTGTAGTATATGTATATGTATGTGTAGTATGTGTATGTATGTGTATGTATATGTATGTATGTGTAGTATATGTATGTATGTGTAGTATATGTATGTATGTGTAGTATATGTATGTATGTGTAGTCTATGTATGTATGTGTAGTATTTGTATGTATGTGTAGTATATGTATGTATGTGTAGTATATGTATGTATGTGTAGTATATGTATGTATGTATGTGTAGTATATGTATGTATGTGTAGTATATGTATGAATGTGTAGTCTATGTATGTATGTATGTGTAGTCTTTGTATGTATGTGTAGTATATGTATGTATGTGTAGTATATGTATGTATGTATGTAGTCTATGTATGTATGTATGTGTAGTCTATGTATGTATGTATGTATGTGTAGTCTATGTATGTATGTATGTGTAGTCTATGTATGTATGTATGTGTAGTCTATGTATGTATGTATGTGTATGTATGTGTATGTATGTGTAGTATATGTATGTATGTGTAGTATATGTATGTATGTGTAGTATTTGTAGTATGTATGTATGTGTAGTATATGTATGTATGTGTAGTATATGTATGTATGTATGTGTAGTATATGTATGTATGTGTAGTATATGTATGTATGTGTAGTCTTTGTATGTATGTGTAGTATATGTATGTGTAGTATGTGTATGTATGTGTAGTATGTGTATGTATGTGTAGTATGTGTATGTGTATGTGTATGTATGTATGTATGTATGTATGTATGTATGTATATGTAGTATATGTATATGTATGTGTATGTATGTGTGTGTATGTATGTGTATGTATGTGTAGTATATGTATGTATGTGTAGTATATGTATGTATGTGTAGTATATGTATGTATGTATGTATATGTATGTATGTGTAGTATATGTATGTATGTATGTATGTGTAGTATATGTATGTATGTGTAGTATATGTATGTATGTATGTATGTATGTAGTATATGTATGTATGACACTTGGAGCTACAGCCCTGTACTTAGTGCCATGGTGGCAGAGTGACTCGCACTCATGTCTCACAGCAAGAAGGTTCCGGGTTTGATCCCTGGGCCTTTCTGTGTGGACTTTGCATGTTTGTCCCCGTGTGTGGGTGGGTTTCCTCCGGGTGCTCCAGTTTCCTCCATCAAGCATCAACATGCTACAGGTCTCCAGGAAAAACAGCTGACAGCTGAAAGCTAAGGTCAATTAAATACAATTAATCAATGAACCTGCCCTGGGACGACAGGTGGAACTGAGCACTGGTGCTACAACCTGGAACAAACATGTCTCCTGTTAAGGTTCATGTAAACTGTGCACTGTCCCTGTCTCATCAAATAAATAAACTAAACTAAATAAACTGGCAACTATAACATAAACACGGCCAAAACTTGTCTAAGTTGCACAATAGCTATGATTTTATAAATAGAAATGTGTTACAACTCTTTTATTTTGTTAAATTAATATTTAAATTGTCAAAAAAAAAAGCTTTCCTGGTGCATAAATAGTTCTTGAGTTTTGCTCGAGTGACGTGTCCACAGGAGGAGCCCACAGCCTGCGGCGCTTTGTTGTGACCATGTTTACGATGACCTCAGCTCCCACTGGACACCGCAGTTTCTAACATGGAAGTCAGCGCACTTGTTTCTTTTATTAAGTCGTTTTAAGTAAGTACATAAGTGCAACCAGGTGAAAAATGAAGTACATGTGAACCGTTTATGTGAACGCTGAAAAATAATAATCTCATGTACTTTTAGGCCGCACAAGTTCATACTCGACCAGATCGGTGAGGAAATGGCTGTGCAATGAGATATTGTTTATCGTTGATGTGTTCTATGAATTAATATCATTTTATATTATTATTTTTATCGTCTCTCCGAGGTGCCATTGCCTTTTTGTGGATGTTTTGTGCACCGTTATATCAGTGATAACGCTGTAAAAATGCCCACTGGTTCTGTTTCTGAACTAGTACGGCGGAAAGAAAAAGAAATAAAGAGCACCTACATTTGAAGTAAGGCCCAGTCAAGCAGAAGTAAACAACAAGGCCAAAAATTCAAGTTAATGCATCTGATATAAAAATGTATTGAACAGATACATATGTTCTCTAGTTTATGAAACTGTTGACCTTTTTTCTGTACCATTTTTGGTTCTAAAGTTCCATACGTTTTAAACAGACCATGTATGAAACATGGAACAAAAATTATTTCCCAAATTTCAAAGACCTGCAAATCATGTAAATAAACGGATGTATTTCATCATATCTTGTGTTATTCCATCTTTGAACTGTTGATGAAGGGACAGGATTTATTATTTTTAAATGTATTTAAAATGATAAAAATTTGCTTGGAAGGACTGACATGTTTTATAGGCGAGTTTCAGCTGACGTCATTGTTATTAAAAGCCCGCGTTGCTGCTGGGAAATATTTTGGTCAGAGGCAAGAAACACGGTAGCGTCAAACACAGTACATAACCTCGCGTATTTCTCCCTGATAATGGTCAATTCCTGCTGCATTATCGGCTGCACAAATAGAAGCACGGAAGAAGGAAAATGTCTTTTTCGTATTCTGACTGAAGAGAACCACTAACGGTGAATTAAACGACTTTCAAACATCCGCAGAGCAAACGTAGAAGATCCTAACAAACCGTGGACTCCAACAAGTTCAACAACACATCGAGACTCTTGGAGGTTTTCATCTTTTCTGCTGTGAATGGTCCAGGAGTTTCCACCAAGTCATTGTGGATGTCACCCAAGTGAATATTTGTCCAGGTAGTTGGAGATTCTGACCAGAAATTTGGTTTGGTTTCACCTTTTGTCGGGGTTGAAAAAGGTGATGTGTCGTCCATCGATGCTTATGACCAATTTCTGGTCAAATGGTCTTGGGTCGTCTGCTGTTAGAGTGGAGAAATAACCAGGATCAATACCCTTTACGTGCTTTCTCGCTCCGTCCGTCATGTTGAATTAGCGTTTCTTGCCGCCGACCAAAATAATTCCCAGCTTTTGTCAACAATGAAACTCGCCTATAGAAATAGTTTCCTTTCATTATTAAGTCATATTAAAGCATTTGGAAGAAAAAAGCGACAAATGATGTAAAATCCTGCACCTTCTACTTGTTTGCACAATTTTCCCTCCGTTACTTTTCCCTCCGTTACCATGACCTTTTTTAATAAAAAATCTCATGAGTCAAAAAGTAAGAGGTTTTTCATCCTAATCTTGTACCATATGGTAGAAAACTATATGAAGCAAATATTCAAACCAGTTTGTTAAGGATATGTAAGTGAGAACCAAGAGTTATCACTGTTTGGATTTATTGCCCAAAAAGTGCTGCATATTTTATTCCCTCCGTTATCGACATGAGTTTTTAAATTTTTTGTGAACAACTTGAAAGAATCTCACAGGTTTAACTTGACCCTGTTGGAGTGTAACTCTTTCCTACATTCTGATACTTTACTTATTTCAATAGTCCCTCTAGTTTCTGAATAAGAGACATTTGAATGTCAAAAATCTGCCTGTTTCCCCCTGTTACTGCTTAACCAGACCCAGTACTGTTTGCTCTTAAACTCTGGCACAGACATATGTCACAAAGACACTTTTACAGATCAGATTTAGATGAACATTGTGATTTAAAATGTGCAAATTCTAACATAATCATCCACATCAGATTATAACAAAAGATCAAACACAAGCACAACAGCCTGCTTTAATGTTTATCTCTGGTATTATTCCACCAAACTAAGTCAAAATTGGAAAAAGACAGAAAGGAAACGCGTGTCTAAGCTACAGTTGCATTAAACAGAGAAATCATGAATCACAAACATCATGATGAAACCAAACCAGCAGATGGTCACAGGGATGAAATCATGAGCAGATTTTTATCGCCCGGCCCCTGCGCGCACCAGGCCGACACGTGAGCCCCCGAGCCGTCCCCTCGCGCTCCCGTGGACCCGCGCCACGGCCGTCTCCCACGGCGACGCGCGCCACAACACAGCGGCCGAGCAACACGACGAGGAGGAGAAGAAGAAGAAGATGATCCTCCACATCTGGGCCGTGTGACGAGCCAGGGGTCAGAGGAGTCCACCAGATCTGGACTTCATCTAGTGCTGGACAAACGCACGGGTAGAATAGCTCGACTAACCACAAACTAAATGAAAGAACACGTAAAAAGCATTCCTGTGGTTTTGATCTCGTTAAACACGTCTTTGGTCACCTCGGGGTCGAGTATTTCACAATTTTACATTAGAAGTCCCGTGTTACGTCAAATGAATCCATGTTATAAAGCTGTCAGCTCAACAAAAACAGACATGGAGTTGTGTTTTGTTTCATTCACATGTTTGAGTAAGTCTTTTTTATGAGTCTGTCTACATCTCCAAAGCTCAAAATTTCCACCTCGTGACGTCATGAAGCGCTAGTTTTCAAGCTGAAGACTATGTTTACGCTTGAAACAAATCTATATTTCCATTTGTGAAAACCCGGACACCTTACCGGGGGTGGGAGGTGGGGCCTCGACGTTGAGCTACAGTCGTCCCTCGCTATATCGCGGTTCACCTTTCGCGGTCTCGCAGATTTTTATTTATTTTTGTGTCAATTTTGCATGTTTTTTTTTACACACGGGTGGGTCAGGACTAAACCAGGTCTAAACCAGGACTAATGTTGGACTTAAGAGAGAAAACGCCGAGCAGTTTGTCCGCAAAGCGCGATCGGGCAACTGCCGCTTTTACCTCCGTGAGGTGCGGAGCTGAGCCGGTCCTTTCTCCTGCGTCTCCTCCGAGCCCGTCCAGACACTGACTCCTGGTTTAGTCTTGGTTCAGTCCGTGGCGTAGGCAGCGCGAAAGCTTGATATAATCTCGGGTTAACGGGCAGGTGCGGTCCTGTCCTGCGCGGGTGCGGTGTTGTACTGGGGGTCTCCAAAACTGGACCCGTGCAGGACTCTGCGCTGTCGGCTCCATTACGGAATAAATGAATCTTCAATTTGTTACATAAAGAAGGAGGAAAATAACAAAAGGACGACAGCAGCAACAAGTTTTAAGGATGTAAAAAGGTTTGTAACTGTCCTGTGTGAGAAAAGTGTATAAAGTTTGTGGTGATAGATGTTGTTTGAACACAGAGTAGAGGAGTACAAGTAATATCAACCTGTGAAAACGGCCGAGAAAAAATGATGCGATTTTGGGCCCGTAAATGGACACATCCTCCCCTCACTAAATGAGCTCTAACTTGAAAAGTATTGATCGAAAATGACTAAAACTTCAAAGGGCTGACACATGATAGTTTGGGACCAACTGGTCATTTTTTCAAAATTTTTAAAAAACATGATGCGTGAGATTTTCTGGAAATTTGATGAAATCGCGTGGAATGACCCAGTGACTAAACATGCCCAGTCACGCCCGCTGTTGCTTTGACGCGCGGCTGTGGTTTCGCGAGGTTACGCTCGTAAACGCTGATGTTTTGGTGATACGGTAATACCGTATACCCCGGTAAAATCCTGAGACAGTATCAAGATTGGGCGCTATCAAACTTTAGATACCGCCCAACCCTACTTTAAAGTTTTTTGTACCTGCACGAGGACGGCAAATGGAAAGAAACTTGTAGCTAAATCTGGCACAAAGCGTCTTTTCTTTCAGAGATTAATGTTTTCTGTCCTTGTTTTAAATAAATCAATAAGTAAAAATGATAAACTACAAATGAGTTTCTAAGTGATTCAGTGATGGGATTTAACATTTAGAAAGTAAACAGTCCAATGTGAACGCAAAACCTTTAGTCGAAAGCATCTTCTCCACGACAGCCATCCCGAACCCAACCAGGCTGCCAACGTGGATGAAATGTCTTGCCCAAGGACACAAGGATGTGCAAGATGTTGACAGGTATTTGGTATGTGATAAGGAGCAGGACCTGAGTAATCCTTTGGCTTCTCTCTGCTCCTTCAGTCTGAACCGTCCAAGCTCCGACACCACGTCCCTCTGTTCCGCAAAGTTCACACGTAGACACACACCGCATCACCATTTTAACTAGACCAGGACCAGAACAGGCCAAGTCTGCCCCAGGATCTCACACTAATATTAGAACGAAGAAGTACTCAGCTATATTTACTCATTTCTGTAGCAACGTGCACTATTTTTAGTCCTACTTCAGTCACATTCGTGCTCTTACTTGAGTAAAACTTGTGCTTCGTTTTGTGAGTGAATCTAAAGTGACAAACGCTTTACGTGACAATCTGCAGTGTTGGGAAGTTTACTTTTAAAATGTAATCCCCTACAGATTACAGATTACATCCCCCAAAATGTAGTTTGTAACATAATCCATTAAATTACTTAAAGTGAGTAATGTAATCTGAATACTTTGGATTACTTGATTTGATGTAGAGAAGCAAAGACCAGGAAATCTTCACATAAGATGTTTTGTTTGCTAAAAGAAAATAAAAAGCCCAGACTTTACTGAACCAGATTAAAAATATTATTGATAGAAGACGAGGAAACACGTCCACACAGCAGCATGGTGCAGTCCTGGTTTTAGACCTGATTTAGACCTAGTTAATATATTATAGTAATAATAATAATAATAATAATAATAATAATAATTATTATTATTATTATTTTATTATTATTATTATTATTATTATTATTATATTAATAATAATAATAATAATAATAACATTATATTATATTTTTCAAATCATTATTTTTAAGTTATTTGAGAAAAACTTTTTTTTTCTGCCAGAGTCTTATGGACACCATTAGGATGGAACTAGGTGAACCCAGATTTTATTCAATTGAGCAAATATTCCACAGATTTCCTTTTAATTGGTTTTGTCACATTTTAAAATTGAGTTGAGTTTCTGACACTGGGGCAAATGATGCATCCTGGAGTCTGTGGGCTTCTTCCCTGTGTTTTTAAAGTTTCATTCATATGTTAATTGGCCCTGTACTGAATCCCTGTGTACAATAACATGCTGTGTATGTTTCTGGACTTTGGAGTGTCAATGGGGTTGGGATATGATGTCATATGGACGGTGAATGTATATGGGACAGATAAGGGGTGTGTCTCCAACCTTTAGCATCTGCCAGTCTGTTATGGGACACGTGTTGGGACAAAAGTGCTGTGTATGTTTCCATGAAGATGTGAACTCAACAGTTACGCTGGTATAAAAGGCACCCAGTGTTTCTGTGCATCAGTGGGGGAACGTCGACCGCGTTGTCGAGGGACGACCGACGCACAGAGACGCCGCGTAGGCAGAATCATGCTGAATCAACTTGAATCTTGAGACCTGCACCTGCCTGAACCAATAAAGAGACGTGTCTGAGAACTGTTCTAACTCTCCAAGCCTCTTTAAGATCCTCTGTTCAGGCTGCCTCCAGGAGAAGCTGACATGTCCAAGTAATTCTAAGTCTAAGTCTGAGTCTAAGTGTGAGTCTAAGTCTAAGTCTGAGTCTGAGTCTAAGTCTAAGTCTAAGTCTAAGTCTGAATCTAAGTCTAAGTCTAAGAAGTCTAAGTCTGAGTCTGAGTCTAAGTCTAAGTCTGAGTCTAAGTCTAAGTCTAAGAAGTCTAAGTCTGAGTCTGAGTCTGAATCTAAGTCTAAGTTTGAGTCTGAGTCTAAGTCTGAATCTAAGTCTAAGTCTAAGAAGTCTAAGTCTGAGTCTGAGTCTGAGTCTGAGTCTAAGTCTAAGTGTGAGTCTGAGTCTAAGTCTAAGTCTAAGTCTGAATCCAAGTCTAAGTCTAAGAAGTCTAAGTCTGAGTCTGAGTCTAAGTCTAAGTGTGAGTCTAAGTCTAAGTCTAAGAAGTCTAAGTCTGAGTCTGAGTCTGAATCTAAGTCTAAGTGTGAGTCTGAGTCTGAGTCTAAGTCTAAGTCTAAGTCTGAATCTAAGTCTAAGTCTGAGTCTGAGTCTAAGTCTGAGTCTAAGTCTGAGTCTGAGTCTAAGTCTGAGTCTAAGTCTGAATCTAAGTCTAAGAAGTCTAAGTCTAAGTCTAAGTCTGAATCTAAGTCTAAGTGTGAGTCTGAGTCTAAGTCTGAGTCTGAGTTTAAGTGTGAGTCTGAGTCTTTATTTTCACAGTGGTATCAGTATCAGTATCAGGTATCGAGTTAGTGTTAGTATTGTGACTCTCGTCGCCGTGAGTGTGTTTTTCTGCGCACTCCCGCTCTCGCTCTGACTCCCGCTCTCGCTCTGACTCCCGCGCTCGCTCTGACTCCCGCTCTCGCTCTGACTCCCGCTCTCGCTCTGACTCCCGCGCTCGCTCTGACTCCGGCTCTCGCTCTGACTCCCGCTCGCTCTGACTCCCGCTCTCGCTCTGACTCCCGCTCTCGCTCTGACTCCCGCTCTCGCTCTGACTCCCGCTCTCGCTCTGACTCCCGCTCTCGCTCTGACTCCCGCTCGCTCGCTCTGACTCCCGCTCTCGCTCTGACTCCCGCTCTCGCTCTGACTCCCGCTCTCGCTCTGACTCCCGCTCTCGCTCTGACTCCGCTCTCGCTCTGACTCCCGCTCTCGCTCTGACTCCGCGCTCTCGCTCTGACTCCCGCTCGCTCTGACTCCCGCTCTCTGACTCCCGCTCGCTCTGACTCCGGCTCTCGCTCTCTGACTCCGCTCTCGCTCTGACTCCGCTCTCGCTCTGACTCGCTCTGCTCCTCGCTCTCTCGCTCTGACTCCCGCTCTCGCTCTGACTCCCGCTCTCGCTCTGACCGCGGCGAGTAAGAAAATAAACCGGCTCGACCCTGAACTCTGGCCTTTGCTCGGACACCTGACGCGGGGTGGAAATCTAAGCGCTCTTTGTCGCAGTCTGGATTATTCGCGGAGCACGGCGTAACCGCGGTAACACGACGCCGCATGGAAACATCCCGCTCCCGGCGTTGAGGACAGGCCCGCGCTCCTCGGGTTTGGACGCCGCCGCCGCCGCCGCCGCAGCTAAAGCGGGAACACAGAGAGTCTTTGATTTGAGCCAGAGGGGCTGGACGCTACAGCAGCAACATCTGGAGAGGGGGAGGAGAAAAAAGAGAGAGAGAAGAGAAGAGAGAAAGGAGGGAGGAGGAGAGAGGAGAGAAGAGAAGAGGGTGGAGGAGCAGAGGGATCCAAAAACGAAGGATTCATTACAAAACAAATACAAGTGTGTACAAGAGAAAACTAGACTGAGAGAGAGAGAGAGAGAGAGAAACGGAGGGAGGGAGGAGAAGGAGGGAAAAGAAACAGAGAGAAGGCGAGAGTAGAAGGAAGAGAGAGAGAGAGATAGAGAAGAAGAAGAGGGTTGAAGGGGAGAGAGGGAAGGAGGGAGGAGAGGAAAGGAGAGGAGACAGAGAGGAAGAAGAGAGCAGGGGGAGAGAGAGAGGAAGGGATGAGGGAGAGAGGAGAAAAAGGCTGAGAGGGAGGAAAAGAGGAAGGAGAGGGAAGGAGGAAGGAGAAGGAAGGAGAGAGGAGAGGGAGGAAGGAGGAGGGAGAAAGGAGGAGGAGAGAGAGAAGAAGAAAGGAGGAGGAGAGAGGAGAGGGGAGAAAGGAGGAGGAGAGAGGAGAGGAGAGAGAGAAGGAGAGGGAGAGGAGAGAAAGAGGAGGAGAAGAGAGGGGAGAAAGGAGGAGGAGAGAGGAGAGAGAGAGGAGAAAGGAGGAGGGAGAAGGAGGAGGGAGAGAGGAGAGAGGAGAGGAGAGGAGGAAAGGAGGAGGGAGAAAGAGGAGGGGAGAGGAGAGAGAGGAGAGAAGGAGGGAGAGAGGAGAGGAGAGGAGAAAGAGAGGGAGAGAGAGAAGAGAAGGAGGAGGGAGAGAGGAGAAGAAGAAAGGAGGAGGAGAGAGAGAGGAGAAGAGAGAAGAGGAGGAGGGAGAGAGGAGAAGAAGAAAGGAGAGGGAGGAGGAGAGGAGAGAGAGAGAGAGGAGAGGAGAGAGGAGAGGGAGAAAGGAGGAGGGAGAGAGAGAGAAGAGAGAAGAGAGGAGAGAGAGGAGGAGAGGAAGAAGAGGAGAGGGAGAGAGAGAGAGAGAAGAGGAGGGAGAGAGGAGAAGGAGAAAGGAGGAGGGAGAGAGGAAGAAGAGAGAAGAAGAAAGGAGGAGGGAGAGAGGAGAGGAGAGGGAGAAAGGAGGAGAGAGAGAGAGGAGAGGAGAGAAAGGAGGAGGGAGAGAGAGAGGGAGAGGAGGGAGAAAGGAGGAGGGAGAGGAGAAGAAGAAAGGAGGAGGGAGAGAGGAGAGAGGAAGAAGAAGAGGGAGGAGGAGAGAGGAGAGGAGAGGAGAGAAGGAGAGGAGAGAGGAGAGGAGAGAGGAGAAGGAGAAAGGAGGAGGGAGAGAGGAGAAGAGAGGGAGAAAGGAGGAGGGAGAGAGGAGAGGAAGGAGAGGAGGGAGAAGGAGGAGAGAAAGGCGACAGAGAGAAGGCAAGAGCAGGAGGAAGAGAGAGAGACAATGGAGGGAGATAAGAGAAAAAGAGGACTGAGAGAGAGTAAGGAGGGAAGGAGGACGGAGAGAGAAGGATGAAAAAGAGAGAAGGAGAGCGGGCGAAGAGGGAAGGAGGGAAGGAGGGAGGAGAGGGAGAAAGGAGAAGGAGGGAGAGAAGAGGCAAAGAGCAAGGGTTAGACCGAGATGAAGGGATGGAGGGAGATAGGAAAAAGAGGGCTGAGAGGAAGGAAGGTAAGGTGAGGAGGAAGGAGAGAGTACGAAGAAGGGAGAAGGAGGGAGGAGAAGAGAAAGAAAGAGGAGAGGAAGATAGGAGAAGAGGTAAGAGAGTGAAGGAGGAAGGGGAGAGAGAAGGAGGGAGAAGAAGGGTGGAGAGAGGAGAGGGAAAAGGGAAAAGGAGGGAGAGAGGAGACAGAGAGAAGGAGAAGGAAGAGAACGAGACGAAGGGATGGAGGGAGACAGATGGAGAGGGAGGAAGGAGAGAGAAGGAGGAAGGATTAGAGAAGAGAGGAAGAGAGAGAAAGAGGGAAGAGAGAGAGAAGAGACAGAGAGAAGGAGAGAGCAGAAGGAAGAGAGAGAGAGATGAGGGGATGGAGGGAGATAGAGGAGAGAAAGAGAGCTGAGAGGGAGGAAGGAGAGAGAAGGAGGAAGGATTAGAGAAGAGAGGAGAGAGAGAAGAGACAGAGAGAAGGAGAGAGCAGAAGGAAGAGAGAGAGAGATGAGAGGGAGGAGGGAGATAGAAGGAGAGAAGAAAGAAAGAGCGAGGAAAGAGAGGAAGAGAAAGCAGGAGGTAAAGACGAAGGAAGGAAGGAAGGAAGGAAGGAAAGGAAAAAAGGAGAAAGGAAGAGAGAAAACAGGGAGAGAGGAGACTAAACCTGAACTAAAGGACTAAACCAGGACTAGAGCAGGATCTCAACCAGGTCTACATCTGGACTCTTCTTCAAAACATGATCACAAACAGAACACCGCACATTTCTCTGATCTGGACAAGATTTTAAAACTTGTATCAGGTTCTTCATCTTGTTTTTCAGATTTATTATCGACTCACTCGTTCCGACGCGGCAAAAAACCAAATCCGGCCAAGTTTAAAATGACTTGAATTAAGAAAGATTTATCACGATTTGAGTAAATTTCACTTGACAAGTAAAATTATCTCTCGGTGGAACAAGACTTTTTGTTCTTAAAATATGAAAATACATCTTGTTGCACTTAAGAGAAGAAAAACAACAAATTTTTGCACTTAAAATAAGAAACAGAAGTTGAATCGACTCAAATAAAGTCAAATAATCTTAATTTAAGTCGCTTTAACTGACCTAGATATTGTTTTTTAATCTTAAAAAGTGTCACAAATGTTTCTTTCATGACTCAACTAGTCAAAAAAACTTAAATTTAGGCGAGAAATGTTAAAAAAAAAGCTTCAATCACTTTACTAGAGTTTTCCCGACAACATCGAACGGGTAAAAACGACAAAATATTTTATCGTAAGTGTGTTTTGTTTAGACGGTGACGGCGTTTTTGGGGCTTAAAAATGTCGGACCTTCAAAATCTGTGGATCGTTCGTTCATTTGTTTTTCAAAATAAAACCAAAAATAAGAAAATGAAAAAACAACTATTTTCTTCATTATTTGTCTATAATGATTTTTTTTTTTTTCAGTTTTTGATTTTGTGTTTAAATAAAAAATGGACAAAACGTGACCATGATTCCACCGAACCAGGACAAAACCGTTTTCAGTCCTGGTTTAGTCCCACTGTCGGTCCTGGTCTCGGTCCTGGTCTCGGTCCTGGTCTCGGTCCCGGTCTCGGTCCCGGTCTCAGTCAGGGTCTGGTGTTGGTCTGGTCCCGATCTGGTCCTAGTTTGATCCCGGTCTCAATCACAGTCTGGTCCTAGTCTGGTTCCAGTCTCAGTCTGGGTCTCAGTACTGGTCCTGTCCTGGCCTCAAGCTGGTCTTAGTTCTAGTCTGATCCCAGTCTCAGTCCCGGTCCTGGTCCCACAATCAGTCCTGGTCTGGTCCCAGTCTCAGTCCAGGTCTTGGTCCCGGTCTCGGTCCCAGTCTGGTCCCAGTCTCAATCATGTTCTGGTCCTGGTCGGGTCCCGGTCCTGTTCCTGTTCCTGGTCTCAAGATGGTCTCAGTTCTAATCTGATACAGGTCTCAGTCCCGGTCCTGGACCCAAACTCAGTCCTTGTCTGGTCCCAGTCTCAGTCCTGGTCTGGTCCCAGTCTCAGTCCTGGTCTGGTCCCAGTCTCAGTCCTGGTCTGGTCCCAGTCTCAGTCCAGGTCTTGGTCCCAGTCTAGGTCCCGTTCCTGTTCCTGTTCCTGGTCTCAAGCTGGTCTCAGTTCTAGTCTGATACAGGTCTCAGTCCTGGTCTGGTCCCAGACTCAGTCCTTGTCTGGTCCTGGTCTAAGTCCTGGTCTCAGTCCTAGTCTGGTCCCAGTCTCAGTCCAGGTCTTGGTCCCGGTCTGGTCCCAGACTCAGTCCTTGTCTGGTCCCGGCCTAAGTCCTGGTCTGGTCCAAGTCTCAGTCCAGGTCTTGATCCCAGTTTGATCCTGGTCTCAATCATGTTCCGTTCCCGGTCTGGTCCTGGTCTCAGTCCAGGTCTCAGTACTGGTCCTGTTCCTGGTCTCAAGCTGATCTCAAGTCTAGTCTGATCCCGGTCTCATTCCCGGTCCTGGTCCCAGACTCAGTCCTTGTCTGGTCCCGGCCTAAGTCCTGGTCTCGGTCCCAGTCTGGTCCCGGACCTGGTTTAGTCCTGGTTCAGTCCGGCATCTCAATTTAAGTCACGTAAACGGGAAACGATCGTTATCCTCTTTTTTTTTTTTTCATTTTTCATTTAAACACAAAATCTAAAATTTCTTCTTCATTGCACGTTTCTTGTTGCTGGTGCGACTTAAACTCCGGAGCGACTTACCGCCCGAAAAACACGGTCCGACCATTTCAAGCGTAAAACGTGATCTTGTGACAACGCTCCAGTCCACTGTCGCCACGTCCAACCTTCTCAGCCTTTGAAGTCCTTGTCTCTGGTCCCTCCGTAAGACTCCATGCCTCTCAGCTCGTCCGGTGCACGCGCGCTCGCTAAACAGCGCGGCGCCACAGGCCGAGCGTCCCCCGAAACCCGGCTCTCCTCTGGGCTCTCGGGTTTCAGCGGGGGGAGGACGGGTCGGGCGGTTTGGAGGGGGTCACTTTGAAAGACTATCAGCTCCTCCACACACTGACACACTGACACACACAATGGTTTGTTTGCACAGCGTCCGTTTGGGGAGATTCGATTAGGCGCAAAAAAAAAAAAAAAAAAGGACGGACAGAACTCGAGCGGAGACGTGGAGGTGTGTTGAGCAACGCCGAGATTTAACGGAATTCCACAAACGTGACCTATTTGTTTCCCCAGATATGAGGTAAACAAATCAAATCAAATATAACTTTCGCCGCTGACGATTCAAAAGCCGATTTATTCTCGGTTACAAAAACGCTGGACGTGATGGACGAGCTGTTGATGTTATAATTTTGGTGTTTTGGTTCTCGAGACGATTATCCGACGAGAGAGCGGAACGAGCCGCGCGCGAGTCTCTCGTTCGGGTTGCCAGTTTCGACGCTGAAATCCAGCTGGTTTAAACCTGAAATGCCTGAAATCTGATCTGAACCGTCAGTGCCTAAACCCCAGCAACGGCAACAAAACGTGAATCAGCGCTAGTGCAGCTTCTGTAGCTGACTGTAGGACCTTTTTTTTTCAAATTGCAAAGAGCACAGGCTACTTGGGATGAACATTCGATTAAATTTTCTTAATCGATCGCCGGGACACTCATATCCGCGTGTACATGATCAAATGGAGTATCCCGGTTTCTTGACATAATCTTACAAATGTGCAGGTGCAAAAACTTACTTAAATCAATTTCATAAACCAGGAAAAATACAAACCGTGAGCTCCTTTAGCATAAGAAGCTAAGGAGCTACGAGATCTCCCACAATCCACTGCACACATCAAACCAACAGATTCTTCATTAAAATCTTCTGCATAAATAAACTCAACTTTACAACATTTAAACCAGAACCACTGTAGATCCACTTCAGCCCGTTTGATCAGATCATTCAGCTCTGATCACATTTGTTTACGTTTTACAGAAACGAAACTTAAGACCGCATCGCTAATTAGCATAAACTGTTAGCGCTGATAAAAACAGCTGCTCCTTGTGTCGCTGATGTGGTTCAGTTTCTTTTGGACTAAATGACACGACTCTGTGGATTATGTGTGTTGTTTTTGTGACAGAAGAGGCGCTGATGATGGTAAGTGTGTTCTGTGTGTGTGTTGTACAGGAGATAGTTCATGTTTTAGCTTTTCAGCGTCACACGAGTGCAGATTGTACGTGTGCAGGTTTAGTGCAGCTCTTAAGTTTACAGTCATTTCACTCGTTTGGTCACTTTATTTATGTTGGTCACTTTATTTATGTGACTATTGTTGTGGTGAAAGGCTGGAAAGTGTCTTTTGGATGCATGCGCACTCAACTTTATGTTGCAGTAACCGGGATACTGCGTTTACATGCGACAGTATCCCGGTTACTATCAGAATAAACCAGCTACAGTAACCCGGTTTCTAATAACCTGGATACTGAAACCGGGTTACTGTGTTTACATGCACCAGCAAGAAACCGGGATACTCAAAAAACCCGATCATAACCGGGTTATTGATGTGTATGTAAACACACTCTGTGTTTTACGCCTGTACCAGGGGTCGGCAACCTGCGGCTCCGGAGCCACATATGGCTCTTTCATCCTTCTGTTGTGGCTCCCTGTGACTTTGGAAAATAAATTAGTATTTAATTACAATGTATTTAAATAAATGTAATTCTAAATTTGTAAATACTGGTAATCTTGAAATATTCAAATAAAACTATTTAAATATTTTTGTTTTACTATTTCACCAGGGCACAGATCTGTCAGCCTGGACAAACAAGATCCTCAAAAACTATTCGTATTTGATGATACAAATGCATAGAATTATAAATAGATAATAATTTTTCTGAGATTTTGAGACACTCCTGTTGCTCCAGCGGAGCGGAGTTATGACCAAAAACACATATTTGACCTTGGTGACCTTGACCTTCAAGTGACCTTGACCGGTTTGAGCCAGTAACATCCAGTGTGCCCCGGTTACGTGTGTGCCAACTTGTGTGATGATTGGGTGAATATTTTAGGCCTCAGACGGTTCAGAAATTGCCGAAATTGCCTAAATCCTTTATAAGGGCGTGACCTTTCAATTGACCCGTGTGACCTCAAATGACCTCGGATCATCGCCAAACTTTTTTTTTTTGCGGCATCGGGCACAGGGGCTTGACCCACGTAACAAATTTGACAATCGGTCTATAAATGGCGAAATTATTGGTCAACTCTTCAGGGACCAGGGAACTATAAAAATGAAAATAGTTATTAATCGGGACAATACTCGTATGTTTAAAAGTCAAGACTGAGTGTGGAGATCGTTTATGTGCAGGAGCATTAACATCTGAGAGAAGACTGAAATCTGAACTGAAGATCTAATACAAGAATCTCACGTATTTCAATGGAGCGAGGGGGTCACGAGGCGCTGAGGGAGCACGATGATCTTAAGATAGAATAAGTGTTAAGGAGATAATGATGACACTGCAAAACAGAGTCCTGAAGTGAAACGAGGTCAAATCGGAAGAATCGGCTCTAGAATAATCAACACTAAACCTGAACGTGTCTTTGTCACTGTCAGTTTCACACAAGCTGAGTCACGGCACACGGGGCAGGGTTAAAAACTAAATCCTGACCACACAACAGTTAACACACTGACCCCAGAGCCCCGTCTGTTACACCGCTGACCTCAGAGACCAGAGTATTACACCGCTGACTAAGGATGTAATAATAACCACAATGTTATGATGTCGTATTGTCAATAATATCGTGGGCTCTCACAATATATCGAATCACAAGTTCCTCTGCTTAAATACATGGTTTTATTGTAGTAACAGCAAATAAACACAATGAACTACATTTCCCATGATTCATTTCAGTGCAGACAACATGAAGAAATATGTTTTTTACTGGAATTCTTGGGATTGTGATAGTAATGATTCACACCGAAGTCTTGTCAAGGTATTTTAAAAGCAATAAGTAACTTTTCTACAATTCTGCATCTCCAAAATATCGCAAAAAATATCGTATCGTGAGATGTATATTGTAATAATATCTTACTGTGAAATTTGGATATTGTTACATCCCTACTGCTGACCCCAGAGCCCAGAGTGTTACACTGCTGACCCCAGAGCTCCGAGTGTTACACCGCTGATGCCAGGTGCCAGAGTGTTACACTGCTGACCCCAGAGCCCAGAGTGTTACACTGCTGACCCCAGAGCCCAGAGTGTTACACTGCTGACCCCAGAGTGCTGCTGACCCAGAGCCCAGAGTGTTACACTGCTGACCCCAGAATGTTACACTGCTGACCCCAGAGCCCAGAGTGTTACACTGCTGACCCCAGAACCCAGAGTGTTACACCGCTGATGCCAGAGCCCAGAGTGTTACACTGCTGACCCCAGAGCTCCGAGTGTTACACTGTTGACCTCAGGGCCCCAAGTGTTACGCTGGTGACCCTAGAAGTCCTGTGTGTTACACTACTGACCCCAGGGCCCTAGGCGTTACTCTGCTGACCCCAGAATGTTACACTGCTGACCCCAGGGCCCTGTGTGTTACACTACTGACCCCAGGGCCCTAGGCGTTACTCTGCTGACCCCAGAATGTTACACTGTTGACCCCAGGCCCCCGTGTGTTACACTACTGACCCCAGGGCCCTGTGTGTTACACTGCTGACCCCAGGGCCCCGTGTGTTACTCTGCTGACCCCAGAGCCCAGTGTGTTACACTGTTGACCCCAGGGCCCTGTGTGTTACACTGCTGACCCCAGAGTCCTGTGTGTTACGCTGTTGACCCTAGAGCCTAAGTGTTACTCTGCTGACCCCAGAGTCCCGTGTGTTACTCTGCTGACCCCAGAGCCCTGTGTGTTACACTGTTGACCCCAGAGCCCATAATGTTACACTGCTGACCCTAGAGCCCTGAGTGTTACACTGTTGACCCCAGAGCCTGAGTGTTACACTGCTGACCCCAGAGTCCTGTGTGTTACGCTGTTGACCCTAGAGCCTAAGTGTTACTCTGCTGACCCCAGAGCCCTGTGTGTTACACTGTTGACCCCAGAGCCCATAATGTTACACTGCTGACCCTAGAGCCCTGAGTGTTACACTGTTGACCGTAGAGCTCCAAGTGTTACACTGTTGACCCCAGAGTCCACAGTATTAAGCTGCTCATCAGAAGGAGGCAGATGTAATAATGGAGTTTTAAACTTGTTTTTGTTCATGTCGTTGAAAATAATTCTAGCATATAATTATAATTTGCTACATTTCACATCAAATCAAATCAAATTCAAATCAAGAGTCGCAGAGTACAGCCCGTCCAGAGAATCTGCACATGTGGTTTAAAACGTCTGAAGTCAGCGTCTAAACTGTTACATGACTCTTTTTTATGTTGAAATCATTGTAAAGCTTCTAACATTGCGCAGTATTTTGATGCACACTTTTTAGACTTGACTAAAGTTTGGCAGCCGTATGATTCCCTCAGTCGCCGTATAAAGCGTTCATGTGTCTCAAACGCTCACTCTGCCGCGGTGATTGTATTTCAGGACAAAAGTGCTCGTCTCCACAACTTTCTCCAGTGTGAGTGTGATGGGTTTGCGGCGGGCGTCATGTGACACTGGCTCTGTGGTTGGAGAGTACAGCCCGGTCTGGCCCAGATCGGGTTTCCAACATGGAGGTGGAAAAAGTGCCTCAGCGGAGAGTCCCGAGGAAAGTACTACAGCCGGAGCGCGGATTACTGCACACTTATGTCATCTGGACTTCTGACCAACGGAGAATCAGGCTCAAAACATGGATTTACTTTGTTAAATGAACGTCGTAAACAGAAAAAAAAATAAAAACAGTGAAGCAACTGCTGGTTTCAGATGACGTCACGTTATTCTATAGGCCAGTTTTGTTTAAAGGGCCCAGATTACGCCATTTTCTGATCTGTTAAAATGTCGTTTTCTCGTCAAAAACAAACCTACAGTTGTGTTTTGTTTCATTCATTGATGTTTAACCCAAACTCTTAGGCCTGTCACGATAAATACTATACTGAGTTATCGTTCAGTGGGGCTGGGTATCGTTAAGAAGTTGCCGATACCTCGATACAGCGAGCTTACGATTCGATTCGATATATTTCAAAAAGATTCGATACAGTTCAAAATAAAGGCTAAATCTTGGCTGTGATACTAAAAGTCTTTCTTAAACCACTTCTAGCTCAAAGTTCAACATGAAACAGAAACATTTTAATCGTCAAAACAGCGAAAATGTCAAATGTGTCGCATAAACAAGCAACGAAACTGTAGCTGTAACAAAATAATTCAGTAAAATAAACCAAAAAATACTGTTCGTGATATATTGATACAGGAGCCCACGATATCGATACTCTATCGTCACATTAAACGATACGATATTTTGATATTTTAGCACACCCTTATTGTTCAGTAGCCAGGCTATTTCTCTCCAGCTGGAACGTGGAGACCGGGTCAATCAGCTTTGTTTGGCCGAATTATAGTTCTACGTCAACTCAACACACAAAACCGTCGTCGTTGCTGTCGTTTTTGATCGCTGGATCTGTGTCGAGGTCTATGCACCACGAAGTAATTCACCGCCACAACTCTAGGCTACGAGGTACGAGGCGCGTAGGTTTGGGCGGTAATACGGTAGTGCTGTCATGCGATTAAAAAAATTGAGAGATTAATTAATTATGATCTGTAATTAATTAATCTAATTAATCTCATTTTAATCTCACCTAAAAATTGCTGAGAAAAGCTTCAATTTGAGGTATTTTCATTTAAATTCATTATTACATTATTGTGGCAGATCAAAAGACTGATATAGATTTAAAAAAGTGACTTTATAAAGTCATTTATTGTTTAACAAATCTCTCCAAATTGGCTGTTGAGCCCAAGTCTCCATGAATAAGAAACTGTTTGCTGTAAAGTAGCAAAGACGAGGAAATCTGAACATAATAACTTTTGTCGACTTAAAGACAATAAAAAGTCCAGTCTTTCCTTAACCATATTAAAAAATATTATTGATAGAGAAATGCTTTATATATGAGATCACTGGTTTTAGTCCTGGTTTTAGTCCTGGTTTAGACCTGCTTTAGTCCTAGTTTAGACCTGCTTTAGTCCTAGTTTAGTCCTACTTTAGTCCTGGAATGAATTAGTCCTGGTGTTAGTCCTGGTGTTAGTCCTGGTGTTTAGTCCTGGTGTTAGTCCTGGTGTTAGTCCTGGTGTTAGTCCTGGTGTTAGTCCTGGTGTTGTGTGTGTGTGTGTTGTGTGTGTGTGTGTTGTGTGTGTTGTGTGTGTGTGTGTGTATAGGACAGTAGTGCAGACATCATGAGTCTATGCAGGTTGTTTTCACCAGTGACATTTAAGTTGTAGGCGATTTTATATTTGTTATTTTCTTTTATATTTCACGTCGGGAGAAGAATTTCCAAGACACGAATGTGTTTTTACCTGTGCACTGCTGCTCTGTTCTACTGGCTCTTCGACCTCGTCCACTGTGCGACTGACGCCGCCAACGTGAACATGACGTTTACATCGCTCTTACTGCGCGCGTTTTGTGTGGGTTTCCGGCAATGAGTGGAATTACCGAAATAAAAAAAATGTATAAATGTTTTTTTTTTTGTGTGTGTGTGTTGTTGTCCCAACAACACATAAAAACAGGTTTTATAATAAAGCAACTCACATACAGAAACAGTAAAGTTAGAGATTAAAAATGAGATTAACGCGATTAAAAAACATAACGCGCTAAATATGACTGTAATTAATTAATCGCAATTAACGCGATAATTTGACACCCCTATAATACGGTATTACGGTATCCCGCGATATCAAAAAGTAGCAACGGTATCAGTTTCATCACCGTCATAAAGAAAATCTGCAGCGCATAAGGACCTAATATAACATTATAATTTATTGATACGTACATTTGTTTGCTCAGCACAAATGAATGTATGGTTGTATTTTCAATTTAATGTTTCACGATTTAAAACTACCGTATTAGTCGCTCTGGATTATAAAGACGCACTGTCATTAAATGGTCTATTTTCGAACTTTTTTCCACAAATAAACCGCACTGGACTTTAAAGGAAACACAACAGTGTGATGGGTGAGTGGTTTTGTTTGTTTGTTCGTTCACGGTGACTCTGGGCTTTGTTCAGTTGTGGCGTGTAGGGAGGGTGTGTCTGGGACCAACGGATTGTCGGCGTGTTCGCAGGTGACTCAGTTGTTCAATCGTGTCTAGAAGCGGCACATTGCGCTCGCTTTTTCGGTTCGTTCCTCCGTTCCGTTCCTCGTCGGCGTGGAGTGATGAGTGTGGCTGCGGGTGTTCGTCGCTGGGACGCCCGAGTGGATTCGTGTATGGGGCGTGCACTCATTTTTTGACGGGATTGGAGGCTTAAGCGCGCGTCCTATAGCCCGGAAAATACGGTAATAGTGTCTGTAATGTTTCTTTTAACTGACCACGATGACCAAGATGGCAAGTCACAAGCGAGTTGGTCCTAAAAAAAATATACTAGTACTTCTACAATTTGGCAGCATTTTGGCTTCAGGTGCACATTTGTTTACGTTTTACTGTAACAAAACTTGAAACCACATGGCTCATTTGCATAAACTATGATAAAAACAGCTCTTTCTTCGTGCGCTGATGCGGTTCAGGTTCTGTTGGACTAAAGGACACGACTCAGTGGAATATGAGTGTTTTTTCTGTTCTGCTGATGGCGAGTGTGTTCTGTTGGAGATGGTTCACGTTAAACTTTTCTGAGATTATAAGTCGTACACACAGACCATAGGGTGGTGCGGCTTCGAAGTTTACCAAAGTCGTACTAAAACATCTTGGTAATACTGTATACCCCTGTAACATCCTAAGGTCTAATGGTATCAAAATTTGGATACCGCCCAAACCTAATGTAGAGAAGTGGTAGCAGAGAGGACCAATCACAACCTTATTGTCTGCGTCAGGTTCGATGCGTAGTTAGAAAATTGTGGAGGTGCACGCCAATCTCGGGAGGGGGTTCACGGCGACGCATGATCATAAATTGGGCTTTAGTATTCACCTCATTTGTGTTTAACAGGATTTCAGGGACATCCTCCCACAGCATCATTTATTTTCATTTATTTTCAAACAAAACTTGTGATTTCAATGAATTAAATCTAAATTATAACCAGCTGTTTTTTCTTCATTGTTTGTCTCCAAAACCAAAATGAAAAAAACAGATAACGATTTTTTTTTTTTTTTTTTCAGTTTTCAATTTTGTGTTTAACTGAAAAATGGAAAAAATGGATGACGGCCGTTTCCTGTTTCTGAAACTTAAACTGCGATGCCGGACTTTTGTGCCGCAGGACTAAACCAGGACTAAACCAGGACTAAAACAGGACTAAACCAGGACTAAAACAGGTCTAAACCAGGACTAAACCAGGACTAAAACTAAACAGGACTAAACCAGGACTAAACCAGGACTAAACCAGGACTAAACAGGACTAAAACAGGTCTAAAACAGGACTAAACCAGGGACTAAAACAGGACTAAAAACAGGACTAAAACGGGACTAAAACGGGACTAAAACCAGGACTAAACCAGGACTAAACCAGGACTAAAACCAGGTCTAAAACAGGTCTAAAACAGGACTAAAACGGGACTAAAACAGGACTAAAACAGGACTAAAGCAGGACTAAATCAGGTCTAAACCAGGTCTAAACCAGGACTAAACCAGGACTAAAACAGGACTAAATCAGGTCTAAACCATGTCTAAACCAGGACTAAAGTAATACTGAGTGTCGGAACGGGCCTGGACCGGGACCAGACCAGGACTGAGACCGGTTTAGTCCTGTTTTCGCCCTGGGATTAGTCCTTGTTCAGTCCATATGTGGCACAAACGTCCGGCGTCGCAGTTTAAGTAAAAAAAAAAAAAACAGGAAACGTTCTCAGTTTCCCGTTTTTTCCATTTTTCATTTAAACACAAAATCGAAAACTGAAAAAACAAATCGTTATCCGTTTTTTATCCGTTATTCGTTTTCGTGTTTTTGGTTTTATACTGAAAAACAAAAGAAGGATACACAGATTCTTCCCCTTATTGTCTGCGTCGGTTCGATGCGTAGTTAGAAAATTTCGGAGGTGCACGGCAACCGACGCAGGGAGTTCACGGCGACGCACGGCTATAAATAGAGCTTAAGTATTCACCTCATTTGTGTTTAACAGGATTTCAGGGACATCCTCCCACAGCATCATTTATTTTCATTTATTTTCAAACAAAACTTGTGATTTCAATGAATTAAATCTAAATTATAACCAGCTGTTTTTTCTTCATTGTTTGTCTCCAAAACCAAAATGAAAAAAACAGATAACGATTTTTTTTTTTTTTTTTTCAGTTTTCAATTTTGCGTTTAACTGAAAAATGGAAAAAATGGATGACGGCCGTTTCCTGTTTCTGAAACTTAAACTGCGATGCCGGACTTTTGTGCCGCAGGACTAAACCAGGACTAAACCAGGACTAAACCAGGACTAAACCAGGACTAAAACAGGACTAAACCAGGACTAAAACCAGGACTAAACAGGACTAAACAGGACTAAAACCAGGACTAAACCAGGACTAAACCAGGTCTAAACCAGGTCTAAAACCAGGACTAAACCAGGACTAAACCAGGACTAAACAGGACTAAACCAGGACTAAAACAGGACTAAAACAGGACTCTAAAACAGGTCTAAACCAGGACTAAAACAGGACTAAACCAAGACTTAAAACAGGTCTAAACCAGGACTAAACAGGACTAAACCAGGACTAAAACAGGTCTAAACCAGGACTAAAAAGGACTAAAACCAGGACTAAACCAGGACTAAACCAGGACTAAAACAGGATTAAACCTAGGACTAAAACAGGACTAAAGGTCTAAACCAGGACTAAAAACAGGTCTAAAACAGGAAAGGACTAAACCAGGACTAAAACCAGACTAAAACTAAAAACAGGACTAAACCAGGACTAAACAGGACTAAACCAGGACTAAAACAGGACTAAAACAGGACTAAACCAGGACTAAAATAGGACTAAATCAGGTCTAAACCAGGACTAAAGTAATACTGAGTGTCGGAACGGGCCTGGAGGTGATCAGGACTGAGAAAGGGACCGAGACCGGAGCTTAAGTATTCACCTCATTTGTGTTTAACAGGATTTCAGTGACATCCTCCCACAGCCCACACCGAGCCAACAGGACCAAACTGGCCCCTGCTTCCATCTCAAACTATGACATCACGAATGAAACCCATTATCATTTATTTTCAAACAAAACTTGCGATTTCAATGAACTAAATCTAAATCACAACCAGCTCTCAACAGACACTATTAAAGCGTGATCCTGGGACTTTGGACGAGGATTTATCCGTACAAATAATAACAAAACAAAAAGGGAGGGGTTCACGAAAGCGCCGGGGGCAGGTTCACGCCAAACTCAAAGACTCAAAACAAGCCCACGTGACTCGAGAAGAACCAGAACCGCAGCGTAAGAACCGCACGCACACGCCACATCTGAATGTCTGGACTAATCCCTAGACTAAACCAGGACGAGAAGCAAACAACATCAAGTGTACATCGGGATTAAACTCGGGATCAAATCAGGACACACAGACCTTCGAAAAAATGTCTCTTTCTTGTGAAGTTTCGTGGATCCTGGTGGCAAAAAAATGATACAACAGCTCGACTAAAGTGACTGGTGTTTGTAGTTTCTGCTTAATTGAAATGTGAAATGTACAAAAGTGGTTCAGTCGTAATCGGTTTGTAAAGAAAAGCTTCTGCATTTCTATATTTTGTCTGATATAGAGTTTAAATCTATAACACAAGTGGATGGCGTTTTACGTTTTGGATTTAGGCTCTGTTCACACATACGTCACAAATCAGGAAGACGTTTGGAAACAGGCGATTAAAACTTCCGGACACTGACCTCGCCGACTGATTGTGATAAAAACCCACTGAAGTAAATGTGAAAAATTCTAAAAACAGTCACCTTCAGGGTTTAACTGGTACTTTTCAAACATTCTCAAACATGCATTTCGAAATACAACTTTGCGAATGTCAACGCGTTCATTTGTTTTTCAATCTAAAACCAAAAATAAGAAAACAAAGAACAACAGTTTTCTTCATTATTTGTCTCCAAAACCAAAATGAAAAAACACATAACGATTCGTTTGTTCAGTTTTCGATTTTGTGTTTAAATGAAGAATGGAAAAAACGGATAACGTTTATGTGACTTCCGTGACCGTGATGCCGAACTTCTGCATACGGACTGAACCAGGACTCATCCAAGTCTGGGACCAGAACGGGACTGAGACCGGGACTAGAGCGGGACTAGAGCGGGACTAGAGCGGGACTAGAGCGGGACTAGAGCGGGACTAGAGCGGACTCTGTGCTTTGACTCCGAACCTCCGCATCGTTCGAGTCTCAGCTTCGAGCTCCGGCCCTGCCGTGAGCTCTGAGCCTCCGGTCTGGTCCTGGTCTGGTCCCGGCCTGGTCTCAGTCTCAGTCCCGGTTTCAGTCCTGGTCTGGTCCTGGTCTGGTCCTGGCCTGGTCCTGGCCTGGTCCCGGTCCTGGTCCGGCCTGGTCTGGTCTCAGTCTCGGTTTCAGTCCCAGTCTGGTCTTGGTCTGGTCCCGGTCTGGTCCCGGCCTGGTCTCGGTCTCAGTCTCGGTTTCAGTCCCGGTCTGGTCTTGGTCTGGTCCCGGCCTGGTCTCAGTCTCAGTCCTGCTCTTGTCCCCGTCTGGTCCCGGTCTGATCTCAGTCCCGGTCTGGTCTCGATCTCAGTCCCGCTCTGGTCCTGCTCTGGTCCCAGACCTGGATCAGTCCTGGTTCAGTCCGTATGCGGTGCAAAAGTCCGGCATCGCGGTTTAAGTCGCATAAACGGGAAACGTTAACGGTCGTTAACACAAAATCGAAAACTGAAAAAATGAATCACTATCCATTTTTTCATTTTGGTTTTGGAGACAAATAATGAAGAAAACTGTTGTTTTTTCGTTTTCTGATTTTTGAAAAACAAATGAACGAATGATACACGGATTCAACATCCCGCAGCGTCGCACTCACCTCTGTCCTTTTACTTGTTCTGCTCCCGGAGGCGCAGGCACCTCCTCTTCAGCGCAGGCTCCATGTCCCCACCAGCAGGGGGGCGCTGCGGCCGCCGTCCTCAGGCTGCCCTTGTCCCTGAGCTTGGGCAGGAGCAGCGGGGTTGCCGTGGTGACCGTGGTAGGCCGTGGCGGTGGCGGTGGGCGTCGGCGTTATGGTCCCGCTGGATTTTGGCGTCGTCGGCAGGGCGTAGGCGTGATCCTCGTCCGGGACGTGGGGGTCTTCTCCGACGTCTCCGACATTCACGGCCGGCTCCTCGGCTTGGGGTTCGGGATTTTGGCATTTGTTTTCTTTGACTTCTTCCGGGGTAATGGGTAAGGGCGAGCTGGACCTACTCGGGGATTTGGCCGTACCGTTTGTGGCACTTTCGTTTAGTTTCAGCTGCGCGGTTTCGTAGAGCTGACTGGCGTGTGTCGGACTACAGTTGGGGTCTTTAAGGTGGTAGATTTTGTCCGGCGGCGGAGACTGCGAAACAGATCTGATAATATTCCCTGGTCTAACTCCGACTTCCCCGAGCGCCGACAAATCCACCACGCCGTTGGCACTTGGCTCTACCTTAACTTGGGTCCTGTGCAGCACCCTCTGAATTACGTGCCTTTCCGTAGACTGCTTATAATCTAGATTTTCCGAACCGGGAGACGAGACTTCGCTATTGGGCGTTGACGATGGCGACGGGAATGATCTTTCGGATTTCACCCAATCTTTGGCGTTGCCGTTCGGTGAGGGCGAATCCCGAGAACCGGCTAGTTTATCGCCTACCGGGCTGCTGTCTTCCTCCGGCGTCTGCGGTCTTGCGCTTCGGAATCTCGACCTGTCTAAACCTTCGGGAACCGGCTGGATCACGCCGCTGTGACTCGAAGACCGTTCCTGGTTTGACTTGAGCGGAATCGGGATCGGGATGGGAATAGGTACCGGAAGAGGAACTATAACCGGATAGGGAACGAGGACCATCGGTTGGGGCAGCAGCGGGCTAAAGGACGGTATTCCGTAATTCATCATGGGAGGCATCGGGACGGGCGCTACCGGCGGGACTGGACCTCGGGGGAGCATGTTGAGAGGCGGAGAATGCAGTCCCGGGAAGTACGCTCCGGGGAAGGGGTGCATGAGGCCCGGCGGGTTCATGGGCGCGGCGGGCGTGGGCGGCTGGAGGTGGGGCGAGTGCGGGGGTCGGTGGATGGGACTCGAGGGCGGACCCGGGTGTCTCGGGGGGCTGGTGAGCGGACTCTTCAGCCCCTGAGCGTGGAGGGGGGGTCGGATGAACGGCATGGGCATCGGGGGGGCGTGCGGGTGGTCCAACGCCGGGCGGGACGGGGGTGGGGGGGGTGCGGGGCGGGGACGGGGTGCGGGGACGCGGCGACGGCGGGCGGAGGAGCGGGAGGCTGCGGCGGGAGGGGTCTGTCCGAAGTTCGGGATCCGGACGGCTTCGGTTCCGGGGGGGATTCGCCGGTCGTGTTGATTTTCGGGGAGGATTTGCGATGTCGGGTCTCGCCGTTACTGCTGGTCCAAGATTCGGGAGTGAGGAGCTTTTGGGGGGTGCCGCTTTTGCCCTCTGAAGATTGTCCGTCCTGGGTCCCGCTGCTCCGGCCTGGACTGGACTCAGAGTTCGTACCTAGACACACAAAAAGATAAACTGTCATTGATTTTGTTCACTGCATCATGACCCAACAAAGTGGAAGAATAGTTTAGTGCTGGAAAGAAAAAATACAAACTTAGAGGAAATATACTGAACTTTCTACCATCTTATAATGTTGACACTGTTCTGATATAATCATTGTAAAATATAAAGCTGATTACTTTGCGGATTTCACCCATTACGAGTTATTTTTAGAACGCAACTCCCGCGATAAACGAGGGACCAGTGTATATCGAATATCGTTGCATCCCGAGTATGAACAGAGATTGCTAGATTACTCAGACATGCATGGATGGCCAGAAACCTCTTCAGGCATTCAGGTTTTTGTTTGTTATATCTGTTTTAAGGCGGTAAAACCCCTCAGCACAAACTTTACACACTTTTCTCAGACAGGACAGTTACAATCCATTTTACATCCTTCTTAAAACTTATTGCTGCTGTCGTCCTTTTGTTATTTTCCTTCTTTTTTATGTAACGAACCGCAGATTCATTTATTCCTATAGGACTACGGGCACCAGTCAATCAGCGAAGAGCCAGAGATCGAGGATTTAAAGCTGGAACAAAGAGAATGTTTGGTGAATTTTATCAAGGGGAAAGACATTATTGTTCTTCTTCCTACGGGATTTGGGAAAAGCTTAATACACCAGTTACACTGTTGAGCAAGTTACTTTAAAACTGTAATGTGTTATTTATGACTTGTTAGTGTCATTTAAAAGTAATTTGTTACATTACAATATTACTGCTTTTAAAATATAAAACATTACACGACTATTGCAGCACTTTAAGTTTCTCTCACCAAAATAACTGCGAAGATGCTGAACTTTTGCGCCGTATATGGACTGAAGCAGGACTAAACTACGTCTAAACCAGGACTAAACCAGAAGTGAACCAGGACTAAACCAGGACTAATCTCGGACTAGAACTTGGAACGCGATCGGGCGTCAGCTGCTCTTCGCCCCGTGGAGCGTGGAGTTCTGCAGTACTTCTCCGGCGTTTCATCGCTGCTGATATCGCCGTGATTTTAGCGAAATTGCATGAAGAAAAACCCACCACTTTAATCCAGGTTAAAAAAGCACTGTAACGCACATTGCTCACATTTGTACCGAGTAAAATATGACTATTTTTTCCCTGTAACGCCACATTACTGCATTACAGCAAAAAACAATGCATTACAGTAATTCATTACTTTTATAACGCGTTACTCCCAGCACTGACCAGTTAACCCCGTTAGTGGAGCATTACATACATCACCACCAAACAGCAGCGATTGGTTAAATTAAAAAAAAGTACCCACCTACTGTCAAGCGAACAAATCCTAATGCTGCGAGGTCACACGGTTTCCACGAAGTGAAACCAGCTGATGAATCAGGCTCGAGAACTTACTCATACACCAATTTTCTTTGCATTTGGACAAAGTGAGGGTTCAAACTGCAATTTTTTGGGGTGAATTGAGGTGGAATGACCCAGTAAAGAGAATTTCATTTAGAGTTCAGTACTTTTATAGCCCGTAGAATAAAACGAAGTAAGTACAGAAGTGTGTCAGACGTTGGCAGTGTTGGGAGTAACGCGTTATAAAAGTAACGAATTACAGTAATGCATTGCTTTTTGCTGTAACGCAGTAATGTTCGGCATTACAGGGGGAAAAATAGTAATATTTTACTCTGTACAAATGTGAGTAACGCGCGTTACAATGTTTTTTTAACCTGGATTGAAGTGGTGGGTTTTTCTTCATACAAATTCGCTAAAATCACCGCGATATCAGCAGCGGGGAAACACCGGAGACGTGGCCGAGTAGACCTTCAGGTAACCGCGGGGAAAGGACCGACACAGAACTCTACGCTGTTTAGACCTGGCTTAGACCTGGGTCAGTTCTGGTTTAGACCTGGTTTACAGTCGTCCGAAGTGCTGTATGTTTGCAAGTTTTCTCTCCGACAAAACCCACAACGTCGACGAAACGTTCTGCACTGACAAAGGCTCCTGCGCTCGCACCCAAAAGGCAGAGGAAGATGCAAACTATCACACAAAAAGTTGGACTTCTGGACACGCTGAAGGAAGGTGGAAGTTACGCGCTGTAGCAGAGTCTTACACCGGGTCTTGTACCCGCAAATAGTTGCTGAAATCAGGGCCGCGAGCCCGAGCAGCAGGGTCCATAAAGAGCGATCGGGCGACAGCCGCTCTTACCTCCATGAGGTGCGGAGCAGAGCCGCTCCTTTCTCCTGCGTCACCTTCAAGAGCCCGTCCTGACAGTGAGTCCTGTTTTAGTCCTAGTTCAGTTCTGGTTTAGTTCTGGTTTAGTTCTGGTTTAGTTCCTCTTTCAGTTGTCCTGGAATCAGTCCGAGGTTAGTCCTGTTATAGTCCTGGTTCAGTCCTGGTTCAGCTCTGGTTTAGTCCTGGTTTAGACCTGGTTTAGTCCTGGTTCAGTCCATATACGGCGCAAAAGTTCAGCATCTTCGCAGTTATTTTGGTGAGAGTAACTTAAAGTAATGCAATAGTAATGTAATGCCTTACATTTTAAATGCAGTAATATTGTAATGTAACGAATTACTTTGAAATGACAGTAATAAGTCATAAATAACGCATTACGTTTTTAAAGTAACTTGCCCAACAGTGGACGTTTGGTACCTGTGGAGAGAGCCGCCCGGGCCTCTCTGTAGAACACGTCCATCTTGTACTGGTTGAGGCACTTGGTGGAGCAGAACTGGAGGCGCTCCTCTCCCGAGCCGAAGTCCAGGTACTCTTTGGTGTAGCGCACGTGTTTGCACCAGTCACAGGCCTGAGACACAGGGGACAGAGACTGCGCCGGGTCACGGGTGGAAGTACAAACAACATACACCAACTAAATACAACACATGACACTTTATGCTTCTCTTTACTGTGGTCAAATTGGTCAAAAATATGGACATCTGAGACATTTTTGGTGTAAAACTGGGACAAATCAGTGTTTTTGGATAAATCTGCTGGGAAAAAAGGGACACAGGCTCAAAACTGGGACTGTCCCGGGTAAACACGGACAAACTGTTTCAAATAAACTAGTTCTGTTTTTCACATTTTTGAAACAGTGAAAATCAGGTACAGCTGAAGTGTGTCATTCGTTCATTTGTTTTTCAAAATAAAACCAAAAATAAGAAAACGGGGGGAAAAAACAGTTTTCTTCATTATTTGTCTCCAAAACCAAAATGAAAAAAAAAAAAAAAAAAAAAAAAACTGATAAAGATTTGTTATTTTTCAGTTTTCAATTTTGTGTTTAAATGAAAAAAAAAAAGAAAAACTTAAAAAAAAAAACTTAAAATGCGATGCCAGAGTTTTGCGCCGCCTATGGACTGAACCAGGACTGAACCAGGACTAAAACAGGACTAAACAAGGTCTAAAACAAGGTTTAAACCAGGACTTAATCAGGACTAAACCAGGTCTAAGCCAGGACTAAAACAGAACTGAACCAGGACTAAAACAGAACTGAACCAGGACTAAATCAGGTCTAAACCAGGACTAAACCAGGTCTAAACCAGGACTAAACCAGGACTGAACCAGGACTGAACCAGGACTAAAACAGAACTGAACGAGGACTAAACCAGGACTGAACCAGGACTAAACCTGGACTAAACCAGGACTGAACCAGGACTAAAACAGACCTGAACTAGGACTAAACCAGGACTAAATCAGGACTAAACCAGGTCTAAACCAGGACTAAACCAGGACTAGGCCAGGACTGAACCAGGACTGAACCAGGACTAAAACACAACTGAACTAGGACTAAACCAGGACTGAACCAGGACTAAACCTGGACTAAACCAGGACTAAAACAGGTCTAAACCAGGACTGGATCTGGTTTAGTCCTGGTTTAGTCCTGCGTTGAAACGGCCGTTATCTGTTTTGTTTTTGTTTTTTCCCATGATTCATTTAAACACAAAATCGATTTCATTTTGGTTTTGGAGACAAATAATAAAGAAAACGTTTTAATTTTTTGTTTGTTTTCTTATTATTGATTTTATTTCGAAAAACTAATGACACAGGGTTTTTTTTATCTGAGTGGGTAAAGCGGTCGACCCTCTGACCCTGAGGTTACAGGTTCAGTCCAAAAGTGTAGATTCACTTCTGTGTGTTTATAAACAGGGACAATCCAGTTCTACAACCTGATCGGAGTTTGGCCGCGCTCCCGTGTCTGTGAGAGCGTCAGTGTGTGTGTGTGTCTGTGTGTGTGTGTGTGTGTGTGTGTGTGTGTGTGTGTGTGTGTGTGTGTGTGTGTGTGTGTGTGTGTGTGTGTGTGTGTGCGGCTCCAGACTGAAACGTTAGCCTCGTGTTAAGATGAGACGGTGCGCGGCTGTGGGAGCGTCGGGCGCGGTGACGGTTCGGTTCTTACTCGTGCAGAGCCGGGGGTCTTCAGCACCAGTCTGGGCGAGTCCTCGGGGTGCGGCGGCTGCGGGGAACGTTCACTCTGGAGGTCCTCGTCCCGGGCCTGAACAACAACACCAGACACAAGAGACAAGACGGGGTCAGCCTTATCATCAGAAGAGCCTCTAGTCAGAAGAGCCTCTAGTCAGAAGGTCCTCTAGTCAGAAGGTCCTCTAGTCAGAAGGTCCTCTAGTCAGAAGGTCCTCTAGTCAGAAGAGTCCTCTAGTCAGAAGAGCCTCTAGTCAGAAGTCCTCTAGTCAGAAGGTCCTCTAGTCAGAAGGTCCTCTAGTCAGAAGGTCCTCTAGTCAGAAGGTCCTCTAGTCAGAAGGTCCTCTAGTCAGAAGGTCTCTAGTCAGAAGGTCCTCTAGTCAGAAGAGCCTCTAGTCAGAAGAGTCCTCTAGTCAGAAGTCCTAGTCAGAAGGTCTCTAGTCAGAAGAGCCTCTAGTCAGAAGACCCTCTAGTCAGAAGCCTCTAGTCAGAAGGTCAGTCAGAAGGTCCTCTAGTCAGAAGAGTCCTCTAGTCAGAAGGTCCTCTAGTCAGAAGGTCCTCTAGTCCTCTAAGAAGGTCCTCTAGTCAGAAGCCTCTAGTCAGAAGAGCCTCTAGTCAGAAGAGTCAGAAGAGCTCTAGTCAGAAGAGCCTCTAGTCAGAAGGTCCTCTAGTCAGAAGGTCAGAGAAGGTCCTCTAGTCAGAAGAGCCTCTAGTCAGAAGTCCTCTAGTCAGAAGGTCCTCTAGTCAGAAGAGCTCTAGTCAGAAGGTCCTCTAGAAGGTCCTCTAGTCAGAGGTCTAGAAGGCCTCAGAGCTCTAGTCAGAAGGTCCTCTAGTCAGAAGGTCCTCTAGAAGGCCCTCAGAAGAGCCTCTAGTCAGAAGGCCTCTCTAGTCAGAAGGTCCTCTAGTCAGAAGAGCCTCTAGTCAGAAGACCCTCTAGTCAGAAGGCCTCTAGTCAGAAGAGTCCTCTAGTCAGAAGAGCCTCTAGTCAGAAGGTCCTCTAGTCAGAAGAGCCTCTAGTCAGAAGGTCCTCTAGTCAGAAGGCCCTCTAGTCAGAAGGTCCTCTAGTCAGAAGAGCCTCTAGTCAGAAGGTCCTCTAGTCAGAAGGCCCTCTAATCAGAAGGTCCTCTAGTCAGAAGAGCCTCTAGTCAGAAGAGTCTCTAGACAGAAGACCCTCTAGTCAGAAGAGCCTCTAGTCAGAAGAGCCTCTAGTCAGAAGGTCCTCTAGTCAGAAGGCCCTCTAGTCAGAAGAGCCTCTAGTCAGAAGGCCCTCTAGTCAGAAGACCCTCTAGTCAGAAGGTCCTCTAGTCAGAAGGCCCTCTAGTCAGAAGACCCTCTAGTCAGAAGGTCCTCTAGTCAGAAGAGCCTCTAGTCAGAAGGCCTCTAGTCAGAAGGTCCTCTAGTCAGAAGAGCCTCTAGAAGGCCCTCTAGTCAGAAGGTCTCTAGTCCTCTAGTCAGAAGAGCCTCTAGTCAGAAGGTCCTCTAGTCAGAAGAGCCTCTAGTCAGAAGGTCCTCTAGTCAGAAGCCCTCTAGTCAGAAAGAGCCTCTAGTCAGAAGGTCCTCTAGTCAGAAGGCCCTCTAGTCAGAAGGTCCTCTAGTAATCAGAAGGTCCTAGTCAGAAGAGCCTCTAGTCAGAAGGCCCTCTAGTCAGAAGGTCTCTAGTCAGAAGCCCTCTAGTCAGAAGACCCTTAGTCAGAAGGCCCTCAGGTCAGAAGGCCCTTTCTAGTCAAAGGCCTCTAGATCTAGTCAGAAGGCCCCTCTAGTCAGAAGAGCCCTCTAGTCAGAAGAAGTCAAGTCAGAAGCAGAAGCCCTCTAGTCAGAAGGTCCTCTAGTCAAAGAGCTCTAGTCAGAAGCCCTTAGTCAGAAGACCCTCTAGTCAGAAGAGCCTCTAGTCAAAAAATCCATGTTCAGGTCGTGTTACAAATTGTTACAAATGAAACTGTATTTCAAGTTTTAAATGTTTTAAAAAGTAAATATTAAAAGTAATAAATATATTAAACCCTTAAAATACAGCAAAAATGTTTGAGGAAATAAAGATTTGGGTGGAAATGTCTGTCTTAAGTGGAACAGGGTTAATAATTGTCCAATTTTCAGGCAACAACTTGCAAAATGTTCAGTAATTCGAGCTCTACAACCTTCATTTCAATTTTATTTTAAATCTTTTTCTTTTAATACAGCATTGGTGGGTTTGTAAACCAACAAATTAAGTAATGTGGCCTTAGCTAATGCTGTTATGCATGATTATGTGTTTTCCTGTCAATATCTCTAAAAATGTTGATGTTGCAGCCATTTTTATTTAGTAAACATCCAAAAGTTTACTAATTCTTCCCTGATATCAAATATAGATTAAATTTTTCAAGAGAAATGTTGCTGACAAACCAATAGAAGAGGGAATGACTTTCTGACTAGTGGGTCTTCTGATTAAAGGGCCTTCTGATTAAAGGGTCTTCTGACTAGTGGGCCTTCTGATTAAAGGGTCTTCTGACTAGTGGGCCTTCTGACTAGTGGGCTTTCTGACTAAAGGACTTTCTGACTATAAGGGTGTAACCGAAAAGACAGCGTTAGCATTAGCATGTAGCATCCAACCAGAGCAAATAAAAACACACAAATGAGCCGAGTGTCAGAATAGTTCATGGATATGTTCAGACTGTGGTGTTTGTTTGTTTGTCCAGACACTGCGAGTTTTTATTTCAAAATGACCTTTTCATTCAGAAACACGATATGAACATGATTTACACACAGACAGTAAACAGAAGTGGAGCGAGTGTGTGTTAGCATTCTGTTGGATCCAAATGAATTTGGAAAACCATGTGCAAACTCAAAGAGCCAATGAGGAGCGAGGTAGTTGGTAAGTAAAGTACTCGCTCCTGAAGACAAAACGCAGGCGTCTAGTACAAGACAATCAATCAAACTGTTGTTTATGTTAGCAGCAGCGACCTCAAGGAGAGAAGGAACCAGACTGAGCTGTTATTAAAACTCATTTCTGATGTAAAGACAAAATGTGTGTAAAATCCCTACAAAATAACATTTTCAAAAAAGTTATCATTTACATCAACCCACATAAATACACCATCGAGCGCCGTCATAACCAAACCTCTGGGCAGCACCTTGATTCAAAACTGTTGCATTTATTTCATTACATTTGTAAGTATAACTCAAAAATACTTTGAAAAACTCTGTTTATCTCACTTTACACGCAAACAGGAAACCGTAGTTTTCCAGAATCTCCAGTCAAGCCGGAGTTTTTAGAAAGATTCATTTTCAGAGGCAAATTTGCCATTTGAGTTTAAAACATGGGTACAAACGAAGAGAAATGTCCATCCATCCATTTTCTTCCGCTTATCCGGGGCCGGGTCGCAGGGGCATCAGTCTAAGCAGGGACTCCCAGACTTCCTTCACCCCAGACACGTCCTCCAGCTCCTCCGGGGGGACTCCAAAGCGTTCGTTCCCAGGCCAGTCCAGAGACATAGTCCCTCCAGTGTGTCCTGGGTCTTCCCCGGGGCCTCCTCCGACACCTCCCGAGGGAGACGTCCAGGAGGCATCAGAACAGACGCCCGAGCCACTGCTGCTCCTCTCAACGTGGAGGAGCAGCGGCTCTACTCCGAGCTCCTCCCGTGTGACTGAGCTCCTCACCCTGTCTCTAAGGGACACAGACACCCTGCAGCTTGTATCCACGATCTCGTCCTTTCGGTCACTACCCAGAGTCATGACCGTATGAAAAATGACAAATGTCTCATGTACATGTAAACAAGGCCTAAAATCCACAGCAAAGGAAAAAATCAATTTGTCATTTGGACAAAAGTTTATTTAAGTCAAACACATTTCACAGCTAATGCAATCTGCTTCTTCTGTTCTGGTCAGAAAAAAACAAAACAAAACAGAATCACGTGGAAGTGGGTTGACATTTTAAGGTGACGATGAAAACCCTGAACAGCAGCAGTTCCAGAGCGAAGGACGAGTCAATTTATTTATATTTACACCAGGTCTAAACCAGGTCTAAACCAGGACTAAACCAGAACTAAACCAGGTCTAAACCAGGACTAAAACCAGGTCTAACCAAGGTCTAAACCATGTCAAAACCAGGTCTAAACCAGGTCTAACCCAAGGTCCAGTCTAACCAGGTCTAAACCAGGTCTAAACCAGGTCTAACCCAAGGTCTAAACCAGGTCTAACCATGATCAGAATCAGGACCTGGATTAAATGAAGTCAAAGCCAGATCTAAACTAGTCTAACCAAGATCTAATCCAGGTGTAATCCAGGTCTAACCCGAGGTCTAAACCAGGTCAAACCAGGTCTAAACCAGAACTAAACCAGGTCTAAACCAGGACTAAACCAGGTCTAACCCAAGGTCTAAACCATGTCAAAACCAGGTCTAAACCAGGTCTAACCAAGGTCTAAACCAGGTCTAAACCAGGTCTAAACCAGGTCTAAACCAGGACTAAACCAGGTCTAAACCAGGTCTAAACCAGGTCTAAACCAGGTCTAAAACCAGGTCTAAAACCAGGTCTAACCCAAGGTCTAAACCAGGTCTAAACGAGGTCTAAACCAGGTCTAAACCAGGACTAAAACCAGGTCTAAACCGAGGTCTAAACCAGGTCTAAACCAGGTCTAAACCAGGTCTAAACCAGGTCGAGGTCTAAACCAGGTCTAAACCAGGTCTAAACCAGGTCTAAACCAGGTCTAAACCAGGTCTACCAGGACTAAACCAGGTCTAAACCAGGTCTAAACCAGGTCTAAAACCAGGTCTAAACCAGGACTAAACCAGGTCTAAACCAGGACTAAACCAGGTCTAAACCAGGTCTAAACCAGGTCTAAACCAGGTCTAAACCAGGTCTACTAAAACCAGGACTAAACCAGGTAAACCAGGACTAAAACCAGGTCTAAACCAGGTCTAAACCAGGTCAAACTAAAACCAGGTCTAAGCCAGGTCTAAACCAGGTCTAAACCAGGTCTAAACCAGGTCTAAACAGGTCTAAACCAGGTCTAAACCAGGTCTAAACTAAACCAGGTCTAAACCAGGTCTAAACCAGGTCCTAAACCAGGACTAAACCAGGTAAACCAGGTCTAAACCGAGGTCTAAACCAGGAAACCAGGTCTAAACCAGGGTCTAAACCAGGACTAAACCAGGTCTAAACCAGGTCTAAAACCAGGTCTAAACCAGGTCTAAACCAGACTAAAACCAGGTCTAAACCCTAAAACCAGGTCTAAACCAGGTCTAAACCAGGACTAAAACCAGGACTAAACCAGGTCTAACCCGAGGTCTAAACCAGGTCAAACCAGGTCTAAACCAGGTCTAAACCAGGTCTAAACCAGGACTAAACCAGGTCTAAACCAGGACTAAACCAGGTCTAAACCAGGTCTAAACCAGGTCTAACCCGAGGTCTAAACCAGTTAAATTGTGATTAATCAATGACCGTGTTCGAGCTCTGAAGACACTTGAGAAAACTGAAGAGGCTCACAATTCTACTGCTGCGGTACCGTCAGTGAGTGTATTAACGTGAACGATCTGACAGTCGTAGTAGCAGTAGTAGTAGTAGTAGTAGTAGTAGTAGTAGTAGTAGTAGTAGTAGTAGTAGTAGTCGGCGAGAGACGGAAAAACAAGCTTTTCACTATTGAGTATTGATGTAATCTTTCAGTATCTAAGGAACACGGGTTTTGTTTTCGCTGCTGGAACACGACCGAGGATCTGCACATTTCAGATATTGTGTTGCCATGGCGACCGGGGGATCTTGTTTTTCTTCCCCGAGATCAAAGTTCCTGCTCATTTCATCTTTCTCATAAACTAGTTCAATAATAATATAAAAAAAAAAAAGAGGAAAAAGCGGTGAAACGAAGCCGCCCCGAGCTCGCACAAAGAGGACGGAGGAGGTGCAGAGGAGGCGACCGGTTAGAACCTGTCGAGAACGTGAGAAGGCCGATCGTCTTCCCTACGCGGGCCTGTGCGGGCTGCTCTGCCGGGCTTAGGTTACAGCAACGTGAGCGCGCGGGTGAGAGGGGCACGATCAGATCCTCCTGCGATTCAAACTCAAACACACACACACAACACACACGCACAAAAAACACACACACGCTCACAAAAAACACACAAACGCACAACAACAAACAGCCTACGTCAATATGAGCAGAGCAAGAGACAAGAGAACGGTACAGTTTTACCATTGGGATTTGATTCGGGTTCGGGTTAGTCCTGGTTTAGACCTGGTTAGACCTCGGGTTAGACCTGGGTTTAGACCTGGTTTAGACCTGGTTTAGACACCTGGTTAGACCTTGGTTAGACCTGGTTTAGACCTGGTTTAGACCTGAGACCTGGTTTAGACCTTAGACCTGGTTTAGACCTGGTTTAGACCTGACCTGTTTAGACCTGGTTAGACCTGGTTGACCTGGTTTTAGACCTGGTTTAGACTTGGTTTAGACCTGGTTTAGACCCCGGGTTAGTCCTGGTTTAGACCTGAGTTAGACCTGGTTTAGACCTCGGGTTAGACCTGGTTTGACCTGGTTTAGACCCGGGGTTAGTCCTGGTTTAGACCTGGTTTAGACCTTAGACCTGGTTTAGACCTTGGGACCTTTTAGACCTGGTTTAGACCTGGTTTTAGTCCTGGTTTAGACCTGGTTTAGACTTGGTTTAGACCTGGTTTAGACCTGGTTTAGACCTGGTTTAGACCTGGTTTAGACCTGGTTTAGACCTGGTTTAGACCTGGTTTAGACCCTGGGTTAGTCCTGGTTTAGACCTGGTTTAGACCTGGTTTAGACCTTAGACCTGGTTTAGACCTCGGGTTAGACCTTGGTTAGACCTGGTTTAGACCTGGTTTTAGTCCTGGTTTAGACCTGGTTTAGACCTGGTTTAGACCTGGTTTAGACCTGGTTTAGACCCCGGGTTAGTCCTGGTTTAGACCTGGTTTGACCTGGTTTAGACCTGGTTTAGACCTGGTTTGGGTTTAGACCTGGTTTAGGTTAGACCTGGTTTAGACCTGGTTTAGTCCTGGTTTAGACCTGGTTTAGACCTGGTTTAGACCTGGTTTTAGACCTGGTTTAGACCTGGTTTAGACCTGGTTTAGACCTGGTTTGTTTTAGACCTGGTTTAGACCTGGTTTAGGGTTTAGTAGACCTGGTTTAGACCTGGTTTTAGGGTTTAGACCTGGTTTAGACCTGGTTTAGACTTGGTTTAGACCTGGTTTAGACCTGGTTTAGACCTGGTTTAGACCTGGTTTAGACCTGGGTTTAGACCTGGTTTAGACCTGGTTTAGACCTGGTTTTAGACCTGGTTTAGACCTGGTTTAGACCTGGTTTAGACCTGGTTTAGACCCCTGGTTTAGTCCTGGTTTAGACCTGGTTTAGACCTGGTTTAGACCTGGTTTAGACCTGGTTTGACCTGGTTTAGACCTGGTTTAGACCTGGTTTAGACCTGGTTTAGTTTAGACCTGGTTTAGACCTGGTTTGACCTGGTTTAGACCTGGTTTAGACCTGGTTTGACCTGGTTTAGACCTGGTTTAGACCTGGTTTAGACCTGGTTTAGACCTGGTTTAGACCTGGTTTAGACCTGGTTTAGACCCCGGGTTAGACCTGGTTTAGACCTGGTTTAGACCTGGTTTAGACCTGGTTTAGACCTGGTTTAGACCTGGTTTAGACCTGGTTTGACCTGGTTTAGACCTGGTTTAGACCTGGTTTAGACCTGTTTAGACCTGGTTTGACCTGGTTTAGACCTGGTTTAGACCTGGTTTAGACCTGGTTTAGACCTGGTTTAGACCTGGTTTAGACCTGGTTTAGACCTGGTTTGACCTGGTTTAGACCAAGGCGAACGATGTCCATGTTAACCCGATGTAAAGACGCGTTGACGTGCGAATAAAGTTCTGTTGCTTGTCCAGTGGAAGGAAACTTGTTTTAGTGTCACACACATGATTTCGCCTTTATTTTTTATTAAACCGTATCAAATCGATTTGAAATATGTATCGTATCGAATCGTAATCTTACATTAATCTACATGTATCGTATCAGCAACTTCTGACTGAAACCCAGTCCTACAAACCGAGAGTGTCCCAGGTTTTGATACTGAAAATCTGGTCACCCTACGTCTGCTCCGAACTTCAAGTCATTTCAAGTCTTTGAGCTGAACATTTTATCTGCTTTTTACACTAAACTGTAGTTGTTTTTTTTTAAAGTCATGGATCTACACGTATAAAATTTTACGGAACAATATTTACTGCAATACTGTGTTGTAGATACGCCACTTTTTCCTTTTTAAATGCCTTGACAAGAGCTTAAAGTAAAGTTCTCACTAAATAGTACAGCATTATTAACTTTGTATAACTCTATAATTGTACCATATCTGATGTACTGTGTGGAAATTTTTTGGTTCAACATGTAAAACTTACCTACAGCCTTTATTAATTTTACAAAAAAGGGCCTTAAGAATTATTATTAAAGGTTGTATAGAGGATTTTTAAGGTATTTTATATTTAAGGGAGGTGAAATACAGCAACAGTTCCTCAGTAGAAACACCTCCTCCTCCCGCCTCTTTACTCTAGAAATCACGCTTGTTTACATCCAGTGCGTGTTCAGAATTACTGTTGAAGTGACCTGCCTAGAAATATTTCAGCGACCGACGTGTCAGTTTTTAGACCCTTCGGACTTTCTTTTGCGGCGAACTGGTCGTGGATTCTCGTCCGCCGTCGCAACAAACTTTGTGCGAATTGCGAGGAAGCGACAGTTTGAAAAAGTCTCTAAGAACCGCTGCATAAACCACGTAATCCCCGAGCGCACAAAAAAGCGTTACAAAAAAAGTTTTAGGGAGTTTTCTTGACAGCCAATAGATAAAGAGGGAGCCTCGTTTTCTATTGGCTGATGTTTATCTGGCCTCACTACGTCCACAGTTGATAGATTTTCATTCTTTTTTTTTTTTTCGGTCATCATAATTACAAAGCTGCTGCGTCTCTGTAATGGTATTTTAAACTTTCAATGACAATTTGAAACTAAAAAAAAAAATCCTCCATACAACCTTTAAGAACAGTCATTGTAGAGAGCCGTCCAAACCAATATTTGCTCAACTTAAAGTGTTGAAAATGCAGGATATTATTGACTTAATTATCCTCAAAGTCATGTATAAAGTAAAGTGCGATGTGTTACCTGTAAATATTCAAAGTCTGTTTGAGATGAGAACAAAACACTACAATTTAAAAGGAACCTACATGTTTAAAAAAGCCAGATTCAGAACCAAAGTTATGGATCGAAGTGTCGCTGTGAAAGGACTGAACTTATGGAATAATCTTGACAAAGAAATAAAAGAATCAAGTACAATGACGACATTTAAAAAACATATAAAATCGAATGCACTGTGAATGTATGAAAAAAAAAAAACCTAAGTTGTTGTGTATAATAGTGAAGATTATTGTTTGCAATTGATCAGTAATTGTGCCTGAACTGATCTGGAATGTTTCGTGACCATCGGTGTTGATGTTTTGTCTTGAAAAAGGAAAAGGGGGGCAGATAACGTAAGATTTTTTTCTTCTTTCTGCTCCTTTTCATTCATTTCTTGTGTGTCTGATGTTGTGACACTGTCGATGTCTTTTTATGCTTTATGAATGAAATAAATAAATAAAAATAAATAAATCATATAATACAAAGAATTATTATCAGTTATTTTGTAATGTAATCTGCACTGAAATGGAGCAAAGGATCATGGTCTATGTAGTTCCCTCTGTGTTTTAGCAACTGCTGCAACAAAACCCAATTTATTTTGACAGCCCCCAGTGTTTTTGTAAGACATTTGACGATAAGATTTCACAGTATTTCAGTCGCTGTTGAATCCCCGGTAATAAAGAATGTTCCAGTTTGTTCCAGTAAAATGATGTATTTTTCTAAGAACGTCGAGTCCTGAGTCAGTTTTATCAAAATAGTGACTCAGGTCAGACTCGAGTCCAAGTCCCGCCCCGCAGGTCCCCACCTCTCGAGTTTGAATAATAGGATTCTGTTCAAGGTTCATATTTTAAACACGTCCAGAAATGAAATCTGAACTGACAGACTAATACAAGAATCACATTTCAGGACGTGTTTGTGCAGATCTAAACTACAGGGTTTGGCGTTTTTATGCACAAGAAGACAGACAGAGATTTAGGTTTTTTTGTTTGAAATACTGGTAACTTCAAAGATCACAGCCCTCGTGATTCGCTGACTGTGCCCATTTACACTTTTGAAGTATTTTAACGATAAAGTGCAATGAATTTTTGCATTTCACCAAAAACCAAACGGCACATTTTTACAAAAAAGGGTCAAATGGTCAAAAAATATAGAACCTTAGGGGTTACTTTAGCGCTGTTGCCTTCGCCCTTCAAAAATAAAGTCACCAGTTCAGTTTAAACTCTAAAATCTATACTGTAGTAATCGGGGGTATGCAAAAATATCAAAATCGCATCGTATTGTTTAATGCGAATACAGTATCGATATCGTGGGCTGCTGTATCGATATATCACCAAGAGTATTTTTTGGTGTATTTTACTAAATTATTTGGTAACAGTTTATAATAACTACACCTTACTTAGCCTTAATAAAGCATGAACAAAGACTTAATTAATAATGATTAGTAAATGCTTAATAAAGCATAATTCGTCTTCACTTTAGAAAAGCTCTCAGAAAGACTTAACTAACAGATAACAGCTTCCTGAATTATCAATGCATTACATTATTAGTAAATCATTCTCTCATAGTTTACTAATGATTAATAAATGCTCAAATGGTTAGTTCATGAGTAATTAAGTATGAAATAATTATGAGTAACTATTTACAGCACAGGCAAATTCAGTGCAAGTGCTAATTAAGGTAGTAATTAAGTAGTTACTAAGCGTGAATCATTATTAATTAAGTCTTTGTTCATTATTAATTAAGTCTTTGTTCATGCTTTATTAAGGCTAAATAAGGTGTAGTTATTCTAAAGTGTTACCAATTATTTTGTTACAGCTACAGTTTTGTTGCTTGTTTAGAGGAAGGAAACTCGTTTATGCGACACATTTGACATTTTCACTAGGGATGTCCCGATCACATTTTTTTGCCCCCGAGTCCGAGTCCAAGTCATTTGATTTTGAGTATCTGCCAAAATCGAGTCCCGATCTGATACGTCTATAAAACATTATGAAATGAACTAAGAGCAAAGATGAGATCCAGGATGTTTGGGGGATCAGATTGTTTTGATTTCATTGTGTAGTATTTCACTGAACTTGTGAAAAATCAAATGTCCAAAACTTTAATTTTATTAACTTTTCTAACCAATCATCATCGTTGTTGAAAATCTTGACTTTTACCACAGTCTGGTCTTGGAATATGTAACTTAGGCTACGTTCAGACTGCAGGGCTTAACGCTCAATTCCGATTTTTTTGTGAAATCCGATGTTTTTTGCGAGGTCGTTCACATTTCCAATTAAATGTGACTTGTATGTGACTCCAGTGTGAACATTAAACGGCCCGAAAGTGTCCCACATGTGACACTGGAGACACGACGACGTCAACCGCAGCGAGCGTCTCTGTGTTTAAGTTGAAGTTGTCCAAACATGGACGCAGCATCGAGCACCTGGAGATTTTAAAGTTCCTCTCGTACCGGAGCCAGAACATGAACAACTTACTTGTTTTAAGGAGGAGATTGAGAAGGAGAAGGACGAGGTTTTTGGTCGTGGTGTTTTGTGGTTCAGTCCGTTGAAAGGAACGTGTGGATGTGGAGACGGAGCCAAGAGTGGTGAGTGGTGATGTGCTTCAGTGACACGGAGTTCGTTAACAATTTTCGCCGACTTCAGCGCAGAATAGTGACGTTTGTGTCTTGTTGATAACGTGTAGGTGGATGAATGCACTTTGACCGTTCAGACTGAAGTCACATGTCAAAAGATCAGATATGTATCAGTTTCAGGAGCACATATCCAAGTGTCCTCGGTCGCATTTGAAAAAATCGGATCTGTTTCGTTCAGACTGTCATTAAAAGATCAGATACAGGAACATAGAAGCCAAAAAATCGGATTTGGGTCACTTCAGGCTGCGTTCAGTAAACTTAATGAACTGGACAAGAACCAGATCAGACCTGAGCCTCGACTCTGCACAATCTACACTTGGTACATTTGATATTATATGTTTGCATGTGCGTTACATTTGAAACATTTAGGCTCGTCTATGAAATCCAAATAATACAAAATCTTACCAAATAAAAACGAGACGACAGAAGCCCCACAGTCTCTGTCCCAGCACCGACACCACATCCACAAACCCACAGAGGAGCAACACCGCAACATCAGTCCCAACGCTCAACAGACACGTCATGCCGCTTTTCCAAATATAATTATATCGCGGGCCAAAGTTTGACATGTCTGAGAGCACAAAGAATAATCTGCTCTTATCCCAAACACATTCTGTCTTTGTTTTGTAAATGATAAGTGCTGTTACTTCCAAAAGGACAGACGCCAGTGAGTTAAATCATGGACAATACTCTGTTTTAGTCACAAATGTTCAGGAATAATAAGAATAAAACGTGAATAATGAACTACTTGCAGCACAAACTTTGAATTAAAGCGTGGATTTTCAGATGTTTCTCTTACGATTGTACTGCTGAGTCATATTCCCAAGTTTATAAAGTCTTAATTTGCGCTGCTGATGGCTTTTAGCACTGAGCCCAGAGAACTAGAGCACTTGAAATCTGAAACAGCTCTTGTGGATGGGTTCACTTTTCCTTTTGCGAGCCTACATGCAAAGTGGAAACATTCGGCGGTCATTAAACCAAATGCGATCCTCTTATGTAACACGAGGCCAAAATAGACACAAATATTTATCATTTAGAGCGAGCGGGAGCGACGGGAGCCGAGCGCCGTGCCCCCGACGCGATCTCGCTAAAGCTGATGTATTGTCTTCGGGGGCTTGATGGAGCGGCGGCGTTGTGGGAAGGGCCCGTGGACTCGGTGGAAGAGGAGAGGAGGAGTGGGCTTCGAGCGAGGGAAACCCGATGCGGCCGAGGGGAAGGAATGCGCTGAAAGTGGACCCTGCCCCGGGGCCTTTCAGCTCCGACAGGAACAGACAAGCCCACCTCCTCCGGGGCCCTCCTCTCCGGGCCGGGGACGCTGCCAGTGCGGGGCGACGAGCAGGACTGCGGAGCTCCGGCGGATTAGTGAAGAGAATGGAGGATGTTTCAGGGTTTTTGGACTGGAGCTGGCGGTGTTCAAAGGTTCTTCTCTGTGTTTTTAAAGTCTGAACTCTTTCGCCATGGGATTGTTAAGCGAGCGATGTCTGTGAATCCGTGTGTTATTCGTTCATTTTTTTTTTCAATATAAAAATAAAAATTAAAAAAATTAAAAAACAACAATTTTCTTCATTATTTGTCTCCAAAACTAAAATGAAAAAAAAAAACATAATGATTTGTTTTTTCAGTTTTTGATTTTGTGTTTAAATGAAAAATGAAAAAAAAAAAAAAAAAAAAAAAAAAAACGGATAACATGACTTAAACTGCCATGCTGGACTGAACCAGGACTGAACCAGGACTAAACCAGGACTAAAATGGGTCCGTGACCAGACCAGAACCAGACCGGGACCAGGACCAGGACTGAGACCGGGATTGAGACCTGGACCAGGACCAGAACTGAGACCAGGAATGAGACCAGGAACAGGACTAGGACTGAGACCAGGACTAAAACAGGATTAAACCGTTTTCAGTCCTGGTCTGGTTCGGGTCTCAGTCCCAGTGTGGTCCCAGTCTAAGCCGGTCTGGTTCCGGTCTGGTCCCAGACCGGTCCCAGGACCTGTTTTAGTCCTGGTTCAGTCCAGGCATCGCAGTTTAAGTCACAGAAACGGAAAACGGGAAACGGCCGTTATACATTTTTTCATTTCGGTTTTGGAGACAAATAATGAAGAAAATAGTTGTTTTTTGTTTTCTTATTTTTGGTTTTATATTGAAAAATGAACGAACGAATGATACACAGATTAAAAGTTCTCCTCTGTGTTTTTAACGTCTATACCCTTTCGTGATGGGATTGTTAAGCGAGCGATGTCTATGAATCTGTGTGTCATTCGTTCATTTGTTTTTCAAAATAAAACTAAAAATAAGAAAACAAAAAAAAACAAAAACTATTTTCTTAATTATTTGTCTCCAAAACCAAAATGAAAAAAACAGATAATAATAAATTTTTTCGACCGTAAACGGCCGTTTCCAGTTTACATGACTTAAACTGTGATGCCGGACTGAACCAGAACTAAACCAGGACTAAAACCGGTCCAAGACCAGACTGGAACCAGACCGGGACCAGGACTGAAACAGGGACTGAGACCAGAACTGAGACTAGGAATAAGACCAGGAAAGGACCAGGACTGAGACCAGGACTGAGACCGGGACTGAGGCTGGGACCAGAACCAGGACTGAGACCGGGACTAAAACAGGACTAAACCAGAACCAAACTGTTCCCGGTCTGGTCCCGGTCTCAGTCACAGTCTCAATCATGATCCGGTCCCAGTCTGGTCCCGGTCTGGTCCTGGTTTCAGTCCCGGTCTGGTCCTGGCATTGCAGTTTAAGTCACAGAAACAGGAAACAGGAAACGGCCGTTATCGTTTTTTTTCATTTTGGGTTTGAAGACAAAAAAAATTGTTATTTTTTCATTTTCTTATTTTTGGTTTTATTTTGAAAAACAAATGAATGAATGACACATGGATTAAAAGAAGCCGGACTTCTGCGCTGCATATGGACTGAACCAGGTTTTAGTCCTGGTTCAGACCTGGAATCAGTCCATATGCGGCTCAAAAGTCCAGCATCTCAATCGATGTTTCTTCTGCCTGTGAAGTGATGATGTATTTTTGTACTTCTGTGAATTCATATTCGTACTGAAGAAACCGTAGTTGTAAATTTTCATTTCGTGATTGTAATTGTTGACGTCGCCTGGACTCAATCGAGAGTTTACGAATATTTACTTTATGCTCAACTACAGACAAATACGCACAGATTTCTATCCTACGCACACAAATATTTCTTCTTACTCCATAAATGTCACTTTCAGATCAAACAGTAACTTCACATCTGATTTCCTTTTTTTTTTTTCTTCCTCATTCATCAAACCAGAGACCGTTAAATCAAAATAACACGTAAATAATATAGTAACAGTGTGGGGTTACCAGAGTGTATCTCTCACTTACTGCTGTGGTTGATGACGTGCCCAGGCGCTCTAAACCCTCTAAACCCTCTAAACGCTCTAAACGCTCTAAACGCTCTAAACCACAGACACGGCCTCTTGTTTTTAACTTGGTGCTGGCAACACAGTCAGAGTCACAGAGTTATAAATTTAGGTAGGGTGACCCGACGTCCGTATTTACCCGGGACAGTCCCGGTTTTGAGCCCCCCTCCCCCGTGTCCCCTTCCCCAGCGGATTTATCCAAAATGATCTGCAGATTTGTCCCAGTTTTGTACAAGGAATGTCCCAGGTGTCTCTATTTTGGACCAGTTTGATTTTCCAGTTATTTATTGCAATTGGAGTCGTGCAAAGTCCAACGAAGAGCTTGAAATGGTACAAAGATAAGAACTGAAGAGCCAGAGGTTAAAAAATAGATAAAATATACAAAACATAAGTCCAAGCTCTGCCAAAACTACCTCAGGAAAAAAGAACAAAAACTTGAAAACTTCAACCCCATCGAGCTGGTTTGGGATGAACTGGACAGAAGAGTGAAGCGACCTACAAGTTTTCTCCCGACGTCAACTTCACTGGTTATTATTTATCTTTAAATGTATTAATCTCAGTTTTCCTGAATATCTTAAACAGTATTTAATTCCGTTCAGATCCTCTTACAGTTTACGTCACGCAGATCAGATCTTTTTTGTGGTCCCAAGAGTCAAAAAACAAATAGGAAAACACTCATTTAAATATAAAGCTCCTTCTGATTGGAACAATCTTCCCTCATCGATTCGTGCTTTAACTTCTGTCCCTTCATTTAAAAATGCTCTGGTTCAATATTTACAGAACCCGTGTAATTGTTTTTTGATAATTTTGTTGTTCATCTTGTTGTATTCTGTGATTATCTTTGAAATCTATTTTATTTATTATTTATTATTATTATTATTATTATTATTATTATTATTATTATTATTATTTATTTTTATTTGTTATTATTATTATTATTATTTTTTTTTTTTCTTTCAAATTTGTTTTATTATGTGTCATAGAGTCAAGAGTGAGTGAGTGTGTGACTGATTTACAACAAGGAACCACTCACCCATTCAGACACAAATTCATACCCCTGTGTACGCAGACACTGGGGGTGAGGTGGGTTAAGTGTCTTGCCCAAGGACACAACAACAAGATTCATCTGTGAGAGCTGGAATCCACCGCCAACCTGTGGGTCAGTGGACAAACGCTCTACCAACTGAGCTACTGTCGCTTTTAAGTACTGGTTAAGTCCTCGGCGTTGTTTTGTCCAATCACATCGTTTAGAAGGACATCTGACTTAAAAAAATAAATAAATAAAAAAATCTGATGTGGAGATAATTAGCAGTTAGTTTATATGTTTTATTCCAGGTTCTGGCTGGTTTTAAGTTGTTAAATCTTTCCTGGTTGCTGTTCCTGGAGTGAAAAGTGACTCCGTGGTGCGTGGCCTTTTAGCGCCTCTTCTCTTTGTGAGGGAATAAAGCGTCTGTGGTATAAACACGAGAGTGTAACAGGAGCCCAAAACCTGTCACCGGCCCTTTAAACACTCCAGATCACTTTAACAGACATGTCAGACCCATCTGGTGCTCATCCGGTCCTCCTCTAGTCCTCACAGAGTCCTCATACAGTCCTCATAAGATCTTCATACGGTCTTCATACAGTCCTCATCCGGTCTTCATATGGTCCTCATAAGGTCTTCATACGGTCCTCATACAGTCCTCATCCGGTCTTCATATGGTCCTCATAAGATCTTCATACGGTCTTCATACAGTCCTCATCCGGTCTTCATATGGTCCTCATAAGGTCTTCATACAGTCCTCTTCTAGTCCTCATAAGGTCTTCATACAGTCCTCATACGGTCCTCATCTAGTCCTCATACGGTCCTCATCTAGTCCTCATATGGTCCTCGTGTGGTCTTCACACGGTCTTCATACAGTCCTCATCCGGTCTTCATATGGTCCTCATAAGGTCTTCATACGGTCCTCATACAGTCCTCTTCTAGTCCTCATAAGGTCTTCATACAGTCCTCATCTAGTTCTCATACAGTCCTCATCTAGGCTTCATCCCGTCTTCATATGGGCCTCATAAGGTCTTCATACAGTCCTCATATGGTCCTCATCTAGTCCTCATAAGGTGTTCATATGGTCCTCATACAGTCCTCATCCGGTCCTGATATGGCCTTAAAACAGTCCTCATATGGTCTTCATACAGTCCTCATACGGTCCTCATCTAGTCCTCATCTGGTCCTCATACAGTCCTTATCTAGTCATCATCTCGTCCTCCTAAGTTCTTCATATGGTCCTCCTCTGGTCCTCATACAGTCCTCATACAGTCTTCATATGGTCCTCATCTAGTCCTCATAAGGTCGTCATAGTGTCCTCATAAGGTTTTCACACAGTCCTCCTCTCTGGTCCTCATATGGTCTTCATAGGTCTACATCGAGTCCTCATTTTGTCCTAATCTTTTCCTCATCCATTCCCCATCAGGGCCTCATCTTTCACACATCCTCAGCTTCATCTGGTCCCTGTCCTTCCTCATCCGTCCCTCAGTCCTTTTCTTTCTCTTTTTCTTATAAAACACCATTTGTTTTTCTCTAGTTCATCAGTTTGTCCATCAAAACTCATCACAACTCTGGTACTTTTGACCTTTGCCTGACACATAATAATATAATTTTATAGAATCGTACTAATTCAGAGTGTTTGTCTGTGTTTATGTGCAGCAGCTCGTCTCAGAAAAAGGAAGAACAACAATAAGCCTCTAATTTAACCGGCTCCTGTTATTATTTTGCTGCACATGTTTAGACACCTCCGTCCACAGGGAGTATTTCTGAGAGTACAGAAGCGCTCTTGTGTGTCCTGGTACTTGTGTGGGTTGTGTTTGAAGTAGGTTTTTGTACTTGTACTTGTAGAGTGTTGTGTCCTGTGTGTACTTGTACTTGTACTTGTACTTGTACTTGTGTTCTGACCTTGTTTCTTTTGAAGTAGGCTCTTCTGCAGGCGGCGAAACATTTCTCACTGCAGAAGCTCTTGAGCTCTGAGCCCATACACAGAGAATACCTCTTCACCCCCTCCTTCTGACACCACACACACACGATGTGGACGGCCGCCGTGTCCTCCACTGTGGACAGAGGGACACAGAGGGACATGTGAGACATATAAGACATTACACACATATAGTGGACCGCTGCAGTGTCTTCTGTGGACAGAGAGGGACATGTGAGACATATGAGACACTACAAACATGATGTGGACGGCCGCCGTGTCCTCCACTGTGGACAGACAGACACAGAGGGACATGTGAGACATAAAAGACACTACAAACATGATGTGGACGGCCGCCGTGTCCTCCACTGTGGACAGAGAGACACAGAGGACATGTGAGACATATAAGACACTGCACACACACACACACACGATGTGGACCGCCGCCATGTCCTCCACTGTGGACAGAGGGACATAGAGGGACACGTGAGACTTAAAAGACACTACAAACATGATGTGGACGGCCGTCGTGTCCACCACTATGGACACAGAGGGACATGTGAGACATATAAGACATTACACACATATAGTGGACCGCTGCAGTGTCTTCTGTGGACAGAGAGGGACATGCGAGACATATGAGACACCACCAACACAAGAAGTGGACCGCCACTGTGTCCTCCACTGTGGACAGAGAGGCAGAGAGGGACATGTGAGACATACGAGACATTACACACACGATGTGGACCGCCACCGTGTCCTACACTGTGGACAGAGGGACACGGAGGGACATGTGAGACATATGAGACATTACACACAAACACACACACACGATGTGGACCGCGGCCATGTCCTCCACTGTGGACAGAGAGGGACATGTGAGACATAAGAGACACTACACACACATGAAGTTGACCTCTGCAGTGTCTTTTACTGTGGACAGAGGCAGAGAGGGACGTGTGAGACATATGAGACACCACCTGAAACACAATGCAGTCTGCTGCTGTGTCCTTCACTGTGGACATAAGGACAGAGAGACATATGAGACACCAGACAAACATGATGTGGACCACCGCTTTGTCCTCCACTGTGGACAGAGAGGGACACGTGAGACACTTTCAAACACCATAACTCCCTGGTAGAATTGTGCTCTGTCTCCAGCTCAGTTTAGAGGACGAGGATTCTGTCCTGACGAGACACAAACTAGAATAAAAACATTTAAACGTCCTGAACAAAAAGAGGAACAACTCGTTACGGAGTCGTACCTGCAGAGGGTTTTATGAGCGGCACGATGACGGGGGCGCTCTTCAGCTCTTTGGGGGTGCTGAGGGTGGAGCTGGTGGAGGAGGACGGAGAGGACGCGGGGACACTGGACATGTCTCTGCTGGACGCCTCTCTACTGGACACGTCCCTGTTGTTCACGTCTCTGTTGGCCACGTCTCTGTTGGCCGCATCCCTGGTGGACACGTCTCTGCTGGACATGTCTCTGTCCACGGGCTTGATGGACAGCACAGACGGGACACACACTTTGGACTCTTTGGGTTTTGGCAGCGAGTTTTCTGAAACGCACGAGGCACAGGGACAGCGAGTGAGCGACTTTAAATCCTTCACTTCAAGAAACGCTGAAGACAGAGACACGGAGGACATGAGACGTTTTCATAAAGACCAAGAAAACCAGAGAACACACCTGCTCCAACCTCACAAGTCTCACAAGTAACGTATTTTTCAGAGTCTAAGTCGCACCAGCCAAAAAATGTGTAATGAAGAAGAAAAAACAAACATATATGAGTCAGACTTTTTGGGGGAAATGTATTTTATAAAATCAGAAACCAGGAACCGACATTTCCTGTGTAAAGTCAAGTTGTAGTAAAAACAATAGAAGAAAAAACAACATACTGTTAACTAGGGATGGGCATGATTAATCGATTAATCGATAATTGATCATTAAGAATTCCATCGATTACGTTCATTTTAATCGACAAACCGAATGTATGTTGCTGTGTGTATCGTGACCAAACAGGTGTGTACATGTGTCTCTGCATCAGAAGGAGCGAGACACAAACAGTGGGTCAGTCTGTAACGAACCGAAGCACAAATGTGGATTTAACGATGATTTGTACAAGAAATTCCACACTTTCCGTTGCGTTGGGACAAGTGTGAGTCCATGTGCACAGTGTATAAAGCAGCACATATGTTTCTGTGTCCAGTGGGAAAAAGTTTTACCAGGTGAGAGTCGCTCAATGTGGATGACGAGGCCCCGCCCCCCTCCCCCCGTACGCTGTCCTGGTTTTGACAAACACAAATCTGGTCACACTGACCTGTATTCACCTGAGTCATGTCTTTTAATCCAACACAAGTTGAACCACATCAGCAACACAAGAGCTGGAGTTTTATCTTCACTGAGTTTATGCAAATTAGTGATGCGGTTTTAAGTTTTGTTTCTGTGAGATTTGAACAAAACTGAATTAAACACATTATAATGTCAAACAGCTGATGTGGATCTAGAGTCGTTATGTTTATATGTCGTAAAGTTGAATTTATTTATGCAGATTAGTGCAGATAGTAATAATAATGATGATCATTTTAATATAAAAACGTTAATGATTAATCGATCGTTAATCTTCCGACGATCGATTAAGAAAATTTCATCGAATGCCCGTCCCTACTGTTAACGTCACATATGAACAGTTCTTCAGATAAACTATAACATAAACAACAGAACAAGTTTAACAAACTCTCCATCTCACTCCAAATCACTAAATCCATTCAGTTCTTCATCCTCGGTGTCACTTCTGAACAACTCGACCTCGACCTTCCTCTTCTGTGTCGCTGTCGTCAGACTCAGCATCAGTTCCAGTTAGAATTATTTTGGTCTTTCTGAATCCCGACAGGATGGTTTCGGTGTCACTGAAGGACCTTGGTTTAGACCTGGTTTAGACCTGGTTTAGACCTGGTTTAGACTTGGTTTAGACTTGGTTTAGACCTTGGTTAGACCTAGTTTAGATCTGGCTTTGACTTTGTTTAATCCAGGTCCTGATTCTGATCATGGTTAGACCTGGTTTAGACCTTGGTTAGATCTTGGTTAGACCTAGTTTAGATCTTACTTTGACTCGGTTTATTCCAGGTCCTGATTCTGATCATGGTTAGACCTGGTTTAGACCTGGTTTAGACCTGGTTTAGACCTGGTTTAGACCTCAGTTAGACCTAGACTTGGTTTAGGACAGCTTCCAGTTCAGACCTGAACTAGGTCACACAGCGGGAGACGTTGCACTCGCTTAGTCCACTTTTTTATGCAGTCTATGGTTTGACCACGGTGTCCTTGAGCAAGACACTCCTCCCTCCTCCCTCCTCTGGTGTGTGCACATGTGGAGTTTACTGGAGGTGGTTGGCACAGACACGAACAGAACGAGGATGTGAAACTCTTATAGTGCTCTAACCTGAATGTACAGTACTGCGATACGTGTACTGCGATACGTGTACTGCGATACGTGTACTGTGATACTTGTACTTCGATACGTGATCTGAGCGTGCAGTATCTGTGTGTGTGTGCTGCAGCTCGGCCTCGGCGCTGTGAGTCACCTGATCCTCCGCAGATTCTGACAAAAACAAAAGCGTCTGTGTGTTTGACTGAAACACGAGGAGCCGACGCAAAACCAGACTCTGACTCACCGAGCCAGAGAAGACGCGCTGTCCTACTACACCTGTCCTACACCTGTCCTACACCTGTCCTACACCTGTCCTCTGTCCTACACCTGTCCTACACCTGTCCTACACCTGTCCTACACCTGTCCTCTGTCCTACACCTGTCCTACACCTGTCCTACACCTGTCCTGTCCTACACCTGTCCTACACCTGTCCTCTGTCCTACACCTGTCCTACACCTGTCCTACACCTGTCCTACACCTGTCCCCTGTCCTACACCTGTCCTACACCTGTCCTACACCTGTCCTACACCTGTCCTACACCTGTCCTACACCTGTCCTACACTGTCCTCTGTCCTACACCTGTTCTACACCTGTCCTACACCTGTCCCACGTCCTACACCTGTCCTAACACACTGTCCTACTGTCCTAGTCCTACCTGTCCTACACACTGTCCTCTGTCCTGTACACCTGTCCTACACACCTGTCCTACACCTGTCCTGTCCTCACCTGTCCTACACCTGTCCTACACCTGTCCTACACACCTGTCCTCACTGTCTGTCCTACACCTGTCCTCTTGTCCTACACCTGTCCTCTGTCCTACACCTGTCTACTACCTGTCCTACACCTGTCCTACACCTGTCCTACACTGTCCTGTCCTACACCTACACCTGTCCTCTGTCCTACACCTGTCCTACACCTGTCCTACACCTGTCCTACACCTGTCCCACGTCCTACACCTGTCCTACACCTGTCCTACACCTGTCCTCTGTCCTACACCTGTCCTACACCTGTCCTACACCTGTCACACGTCCTACACCTGTCCTACAACCTGTCCCACACCTGTCCTATGTCCTACACCTGTCCTACACCTGTCCTACTGTCCTACACACTGTCCTCTGTCCTTCACCCTGTCCTACACCTGTCCTACACCTGTCCTCTGTCCTACACCTGTCCTCTGTCCTACACCTGTCCTACACCTGTCCTCTGTCCTACACCTGTCCTACGTCCTCTGTCCTACACCTGTCCTACGTCCTCTGTCCTACACCTGTCCTACGTCCTCTGTCCTACACCTGTCCTACACACCTGTCCCACGTCCTCTGTCCTACACCTGTCCTACGTCCTCTGTCCTACACTGTCCTACACCTGTCCTCTGTCCTACACCTGTCCTACACGTCCTCTGTCCTACACCTGTCCTACACACCTGTCCTATGTTCTCTGTCCTACACCTGTCCTACGTCCCCTGTCCTACACCTGTCCTCTGTCCTACACCTGTCCTACTGTCCTACACACCTGTCCTACTGTCCTACACACCTGTCCTACTGTCCTACACCTGTCCTATGTCCTACACCTGTCCTATGTCCTCTGTCCTACCACCTGTCCTACACGTCCTTGTCCTACACCTGTCCTACACCTGTCCTACTGTCCTACATCTGTCCTCTGTCCCACACCTGTCCTACGTTCTCTGGCCTACACCTGTCCTACGTCCCCTGTCCTACACCTGTCCTACTGTCCTACACCTGTCCTATGTCCTCTGTCCTACACCTGTCCTACGTCCTCTGTCCTACACCTGTCCTCTGCACTCTGTCCTACACACCTGTCCTCTGTCCTACATCTGTCCTATGTCCTACACCTGTCCTATGTCCTATATCTGTCCACTGTCCTACACACCTGTCCTACGTCCTGTCCTACACCTGTCCTCCTATGTCCTAACACACCTGTCCTACACACCTGTCCTCTGTCCTACACACCTGTCCTCTGTCCTACACACTTGTCATATGTCCTCTTTCCTACACACCTGTCGTCTGTCCTCTACACCTGTCCTCTGTCCTATGTCCTCCGCACTTGTCTCCTGTCCCATGTCTATGTCCTCCACACCTGTCCTGTGTCCTGTCCTGTCCTCACGCCTGTCCTCTGTCCTATATCTGTGTCCTCCACACCTGTCCTCTGTCCTGAAAAAAAAAAAAAAAGCCGGTAGCAGATGAAGTGTGTTCGTGTCTCTGTCCAATCAGAATCCTTCCCCATGTCCAGACGCTGACCTGAATTAAATAAAGTTAAATACATTTTTCCATGTAAACCTCAATTCAGAATTATGATCTCGATGTAAACTCAAAGTAGAATATTTTAATTCAGAACAATTAATTCGGAATTAAAAAACATCACATAAACGTAGCCAGTGTATTTATATTTAAGGACTTGAGGACTACAGCTCAAACAGAACCTCAGAGTCTCACAGGTAAATAAAGTGTCTTGCCCAAGCGCACGAAGCCACAGACCTGCGCACTCACGTCCGCGCTCTCCCTTTCCCGTATCACGAGTGCGTTGTTGTACCTTTTAGCACAGACACATGCTGGCGTCGCTCTCGGTAGTTGCGGATCTCGTTGGCCTCGGACTCGCGCAGCTCCACTTTGTCGTAGCCGTACCAGCCCAGCAGCTCGTTCATGGTGCTTTCGGCAAACGTCTGGAGAAAAAAAACACAACGTTCTGTCAGTTTTCGAGACATTAAAGCTCCTATATCACGCAAAATGTTTTCTCTTGAGGTTTAAATCAGGTCATAATGCTGTTACCGCCTCAAAAAACAGACCTGGAGTTGTGTTTTGTTTGTTTGTAAAGTAAAAGTCCAGATACTGAAGCAAAAAAGTACATAAATACTCAAGTAAAAGTATTAAAGTATCTGTTCAGAAGGTGCATAATCTTGTTTCACGAGATCTTGCACAGAATTTTTACAGCTAACCACAAGGAGGGTTTGAATAGGGCCAGGGAGAGATCACTAAATTACTCAAACATGGAGGAATAAACCCACAACTAAACCAATCTCAGTCCTGGTCTGGTCCTGGTCTCAGTCCCGTCCCGGTCTCAGGCCCAGTCTCAGTCCCGGTCTCAGTCCTGGTCCCAGTCTGGTCCTGATCTCAATCCTGGTCTGGTCCCGGTCTCAGTCCCAGTTTCAATGTTGGGCTGATTCTGGTCTCAGTCCTGGTCTCAGTCCTGGTCTGGTCCCAGTCTCAGGCTCAGTCCCAGTCTGATCCCGGTCTCAGTCCTGGTCCTGGTCCCGATCTAGTTCCGGTCTCAGTCCTAGTCTCAGTCCTGGTCTCAGTCCTGGTCTAGTCCCAGTCTCAGTCTCAGTCCCGGTCTGGTTCTGGTCTCAGTCCTAGTCTCAGTCCTGGTCTCAGTCCTAGTCTCAGTCCTGGTCTCAGTCCTGGTCTCAGTCCTGGTCTCAGTGCCAGTCTGGTCCCAATCTCAGTCTCAGTCCAGGTCTGGTCCCGATCTCAGTCCTGTCCTGGTCTTAGTCCTGGTCCTGGTCCCGGTCTCAGTCCTAAACCAGGACTAAACCAGGACTGAACCAGGACTGAGTGTCGGGCCCGGGTAATCAGGACTGAGACCAGGACCAGATCGGGACTGAGATCAGGACTGAGACCAGGATTGAGACCAGTTTAGTTCTGTTTTAGTTCTGTTTTAGTTCTGGTTCAGTCCTGGTTTAGTTCTGGTTCAGTCCTGGTTTAGTCCGTCCGGCAACACAGTTTAAGTCACAGAAACAAGAAACGAAGAAACGAGAATCAAAAACTGAAAAAAAACGAATCATTATCTGTTTTTTCATTTTAGTTTTCGAGACAAATAATGAAGAAATTAGTTGTTTTTTTTTTTCGTTTTCTTACTTTTGGGTTTTATTTAGAAAAACAAATGAACGAACGACACATGGATGAATAAAGTTTCGTGTGGGCTGCATTTCTTCTTGTACTCGGCCCTTGAGCAATGCACTGGCGAGTCGTCAGGTCAGTGTGACCCGAGTCTGGCTGACCTGAGCGGCTGCCCTCCCGCACCCCCACCCCCCCCCCGGACCCATCTGACCTCCCTGCACCCGACATTCCTCTGTCCACTAACGGCCCTGACCCTGACCTGCACTCCCACACTCCACCACTAGAGGCAGTACACGCGCTCGTCTGCACACGAGGCTGGACAGGCTCGATTATTTGGGCCTCACAACAGTTCAGGTGTCACAATATGGTTATACGATTAAAATTAAAAACATATTTAGAACATTCTCCAATAAACAAGCCCAGTAATTGTAAGGACACATGAATGAACACCCAAAAAAAACTAAAAAAAAAAAAAAATAGACCAGAAAAAATTAAAAACATGTTTGTATTTTAGTCTACAGTTTGGCTTGGTTTGGTCCCGGTCTCAGTCTCAGTCCCAGTTTCAGTCAGTTCTGTCCCGGTCTAAGTCCTGGTCCCGGTCTAAGTCCTGGTCCCGGTCTAGTCCCAGTCTCAGTCCTAAACCAGCGCTACATCAGGACTGAACCAGGAGTGTCGGGACGGGCCCGGAGGTGCGCCCACGAAGACTGTCGGGTGATCAGGAGTGAGACTGAGACCAGACCAGAACTGAGACCGGGACCAGACCGGGACTGAGACCAGGACCAGATCGGGACTGAGATCAGGACTGAGACCAGGATTGAGACCAGTTTAGTTCTGTTTTAGTTCTGTTTTAGTCCTGTTTTAGTCCTGTTTTGGTTCTGTTTTGGTCCTGTTTTAGTCCTGGTTCAGTCCTGGTTAAGTCCTGGCTTAGTCCTGGTTTAGTCCTAGTTCAGTCCTGGTTTAGTCCTGTTTTCAGTCCAGTATCGCAATTTAAGTCACAGAAATGAGAAACATCTGAGAAACGAGAATTAAAAACTGAAAAAAAAGAATGGTTATCTGTTTTTTTTTTATCGTGCACTCTCACACTCCGCCACTAGAGGCAGTACTCGCTCGTCTGCAGATTAGACTGGACAGGCTCGATTATTTGGGCCTCGTACCACAATCAGACAACAGTTCAGGTGTCACAATATGGTCATACTGCCATTCCACCTTGTCAAAGCCTGAGCTCATCAGATCTCAGAAGTTCAGCAGGGCAGGGCCTGGGCAGGACTTGGACGGGAGACACTGGGAAAATCAGGGGGGGGGCAGCCCAGAGACATTGTCCCTCCAGTGTGTCCTGGGTCGTCCCCAGGGCCTCCTCCCGGTGGGACATGAACACCTCCCGAGGGAGACGCCCAGGAGGCATCAGAACAGATGCCCGAACCACCTCAGTTTTATTTTTACTACTATTTGAAAGTTAAATGGGGGTTCGAGTTGGAGTTATATAAGTTAATTCAACTTCCCTTAGTGTTAATTTGGCTCCTCCCACCACCACTTCAAACTCCCACAAGAGAAGACCAGTTTGAACCAGTTTTGTTCATAATTTCATCTTAAATTAACTAAAATAAAGTGTAAAAATTAGAGCCCGACCGATATGGATTTTGTTGTTGCCGATATGATATCGATATAATGGGAGTTAGAGCTGCCGATATAATCGCCAGTATATTTACTGATGTAAAAATTCACTGTAAGTCTTGAAGTATTTAAAAAAAACTTTGGTTTGGCTCCAGTGGTTTTTAAACTGGGTTTATTTAGACAACATTTATTGTTATTCTGCCTCTTTACATGATAATGTCATAGGACTAAAGCAGATCTAAGACAGGTCTAAACCAGAACTGAACCAGGTCTAAACCAGAACTGAAGCAGGACTGAAACAAATCTAAACCATGTGTAAAACAGGACTCCTGGTTTATTTATTTTATGCTCATATATATATATATATATATATATATATATATATATATATATATAATATATATTATATATATATATATATATATAATATATATATATATATATAGGCACGTTTTTTTTTTTACCCTATGCACACGCATATTTTTGAAAGTTTCGTTTTTAGCCGCTGCTGCTGTCAAACTCCCACGAGTCTGCACGCGACGTGAAGAGAAAAAAAGTGAGAGAAAGAGAAAACACGACTCCGAATCCCAATAAGGATCAGGCTCCCGTCGTTCGCTTCAAAGAGCCGACTCCAAGAGCCGCTTCGTTCGACCGACTCATCACTACTAGCTAGTAAAGAAACAATCGCTATTAGCCTTTAGCTGTAAATGCTGCGCGCCGCGGTAATTAATTATATGCACAAATTTCATCATTCACACGTCTATTCACAGCTCATTTACATATCAGTGCAGGTCCAGTAACAAATATACGGACAATACAGTCACTTTACAATAGACCAACAGAAAACAGCCTGTTTATGTGCGGGAGACACAGCAGATAATCACTAACCAATCAGAACGAACCAAAACTAGCTTCAGAGTCGACATATTATCAACACTCAGCCTCACACAGGCTCCTCCCACATCACAAGTCTGCACCAATAAATGTCCTTTTAATCCAGACTCAAACCCATTGTCCGAAAAAGAAAATAATCTCAGTGTTGCACATGGATCTATGTCTGCAGGTGTAAACAAACACATGTGAGTGACGTGACTCTGTGGTGTGTTCAGGGACAGTACGACACACACAGACAAATGACTCCACAGATAAATCCTGATGCAGAGCCACATATTTGGACATTTATCTGTCTGTAAATTGGATTAAATGAACATAAAGAAGAGAGTCTAAGATTTATAACGAGGTATAACATGCCCACGTGAAATATCGGCCTCTATCAGCAAACATATTGGCCGATAAAATCACCCAACCGATATATCGGCCGGGCTCTAGTAAAAATAAAACACCTCTGTTTGTTGTTTAGCTAAATCAGGATAACTCTACAAAGTGTTATCTGTTTACTCTCAAAACATGAATATAACTCTTGATTTCGGGGTTAAACAGGAACTTTGGTCCAGTGTTACTTAATTTAACATTTCCAAAAATGTTAAATTAACTCTAGAACAGATTGGACTCATATAAACCCTGAGAAAATGTTAAAACTGATTCTGTCGGAGTAAATTTGAACACTTTTTGCCATGAAATTACTGTTCTAAGCACTTTTAAATCTTAGTTCTTTGGTTTAAGGTAAAGGTTTTGTACATAATTTAATCTTAAATGTTAATATAACTCTTCACTTTGGGGTTAAATGGGAACTTTGGTCCAGTGTTACTTCATTAACACTTCCAAAAATGTTAAATTAACTCTAGAACAGATTAGAAAATGTTAAAATTGATTCTGTAAGAGTCAGTTTTAACACTAAAATAACAGTTCTAAGCCATTTTAAATCTTAATTATTTGGTTTAAGTCTTGTCAAGGCATTTTAAGAAGAAAAAGTCGAGTATTAACAGTTTAAAAATCACAATAAATATAAATATAAGAGCACAAAGGCTAGAACGACTATGGAACCTGAACCACTGAGGGATTAAACATGGATAGAAAAGAAAATACTACAGTTTAATGAAAATCACATTGTTTTGTCTAAAGAAATAATGATTTTTATTATCATTAATTTGTTAGTGTCGTAAACTCACTTTCCTCTCAGCACAGTTTAGTTTGAGAATCCGTGTTTTGCCGCTTTAATACAAAAGTTTCATTGTTTTGCTTGACTTTGTGTGACGGAGGCGCCGAGAGCATCAAAACAAGCTCGTGTTTCGGACATGTGAGCGCGAGGTGCAGTTTGGACGGACGGAGTGGACACCGGAGCCGCCTGTTTGGAGCGGGGCATTTCCGAGAATCTTGTTAGCTTAGCTTAGCTCGGCAGGGTGTCCGGTGTCCCGCTAAGGTTTCAGACGCGCCGCGGATCGGGTTACACACACACACACACACACACACACACACACACACACACACACAAATACACACACACACACAAACACACAAAGGCACAAACACTCACGCTGGGTTTGCAGGCTTTTTGTTTTTTCGAGATGTTACTTTGACTTTCATTTATTTCCCTGAGGCTAGTTTAACCTAAATCTTAAACTAGGACTAAACCAGGACTAAAACCAGGACTAAACCAGGATTAAACTAGGACTAAACCAGGACTAAAACCAGGACTAAACCAGGATTAAAACCAGGACTCAACCAGGACTAAAACAGGACTAAAACCAGGACTAAATCAAGACTCAACCAGGACTAAACCAGGATTAAAACCAGGACTCAACCAGGACTAAACCAGGACTAAAACCAGGACTAAACCAGGACTAAACCAGGACTAAAACAGGACTCAACCAGGACTAAACCAGGACTAAAACCAGGACTAAACCAGGACTCAACCAGGACTAAACCAGGACTAAAACCAGGACTAAACCAGGACTAAACCAGGACTAAAAACAGGACTAAAACAAGACTAAACCAGGACTAAACCAGGACTAAACCAGGACTAAACCAGGTCTAAAACAGGACTAAACCAGGATTAAAACCAGGACTCAACCAGGACTAAACCAGAACTAAAACCAGGACTAAAACAGGACTAAACCAAGACTCAACCAGGACTAAACCAGGACTTAAACCAGGACTCAACCAAGACTAAACCAGGACTAAACACACAAAGGCACAAACACTCACGCTGGGTTTGCAGGCTTTTTGTTTTTTCGAGATGTTACTTTGACTTTCATTTATTTCCCTGAGGCTAATTTAACCTAAATCTTAAAAATGAAAAACTATTTAATTTATTTATAACTGTTTTCTTCATTATTTGTCTCCAAAACCAAAATGAAAAAACAGATAATCAGTTTTTGATTTTGTGTTAAAATAAAAAATGGAAAAAAATAATGGACTAAACCAGGACTAAACCAGGACTAAAACCAGGACTCAACCAGGACTAAACCAGGACTAAAACAGGACTAAACCAGGTCTAAAACAGGACTAAACCAGGATTAAAACCAGGACTAAAACAGGATTAAAACCAGGACTAAAACCAGGACTAAACCAGGACTAAACCAGGACTAAAACCAGGACTAAACCAGGTCTAAAACAGGACTAAAACAGGATTAAAACCAAGACTAAACCAGGACTAAAACCAGGACTAAACCAGGTCTAAAACAGGACTAAACCAGGTCTAAAACAGGACTAAACCAGGATTAAAACCAGGACTAAAACAGGACTAAACCAAGACTCAACCAGGACTAAACCAGGACTAAACCAGGTCTAAAACAGGACTAAAACAGGATTAAAACCAAGACTAAACCAGGACTAAACACACAAAGGCACAAACACTCACGCTGGGTTTGCAGGCTTTTTGTTTTTTCGAGATGTTACTTTGACTTTCATTTATTTCCCTGAGGCTAATTTAACCTAAATCTTAAAAACGAAAAACTATTTAATTTATTTATAACTGTTTTCTTCATTATTTGTCTCCAAAACCAAAATGAAAAAAAAAAAAGATTTGTTTTTTTCAGTTTTCGATTTTGTGTTTAAATGAAAAATGGGGGAAAAAAAAAAAAAAAAAAAAAAAAGGATAACGGACCGTTTACGTGACTTAAACTGTGATGCCGGACTAAATCAGGACTGAAACAGAACTAAACCAGGACTAGACCAGGACTAAACCGTTTTCAGTCCTGGTCTAGTCTCAGTCTCAGTCCCGGTCTCAGGTCCGGTCTCAGTCCTGGTCTCAATCATAGTCTGGTCCTGGTCTGGTCCCGGCTTCAGTCCCAGTCTCAGTCTCGGTCTCAGTTCTGGTCCCGGTCTGGTCTCAGTCTCGGTCTCAGTCCTGGTCTCAATCACAGTCTGGTCCTGGTCTGGTCTTGGTCTGGTCCTGGTCTGGTCCTGGTCTGGTCCCGGTTTCAGTCCCGGCTTCAGTCCCGGCTTCAGTCCTGGTCTCATTTCTGGTCTCAGTCCTGGTCCTGTTAACGGTCTCAGTTCTGGTCTCAGTCTCGGTCTGGTCCCGGTCTCAGTCCCGGTCTCAGTCCTGGCGTCAGTCCTGGTCTCAATCACAGTCTGGTCCTGGTCTGGTCCCGGCTTCAGTCCCGGCTTCAGTCCCGGTCTCAGTTCTGGTTTGGTCCAGGTCTCAGTCCTGGTCTCAGTCCTGTTTTGGTCCTGTTTTAGTCCTGTTTTAATCCTGGTTCGGTCCTGGTTTAGTCCTGGTTCAGTCCTAGTTTAGTCCAGCATCACAATTTTAAGTCGCATAAACGGGATCGTTATTTTTTTTCATTTTGGTTTTGGAGACTAATGAAAAAAAATCGCTGTTTTTTGTTTTGTTTTAAAAAAAATAACACACGGATTTTAAATTACAGTGACCAATGAGCTCCTTGGTTTCAAAATCGTCACTGAAAAGCACAAATCTGATTGGACGGTCATGTTTGGTCTGGTTTTATTCATGCCGGGGGCGGTGACCAGACTGATATCAAAAATACAAAGAGGCCTCAGTCTGGATTTAGCAACTAACCCTGTAGTTTCAATCTGTACAAACACGTCCTGAAACGTGATCCTCCTATTAGTTTGTCTCTTCAAATTTCAGTCTTTTCGTCAGTTCTTCTGTGAACACGACTCTCACACCGTCACAGAAACAGCAAATCTAATCACTTCATCATTTTTATTTTTACAAAACGTTTCGAGCCTTTGTCAGATCATTTTTTTACTTTTATGTAAATAATCTGTGTGTCATTTGTTCATTCATTTTTCAAAATAAAACCAAAAAATAAGAAAACGAAAAAACAACTATTTTCTTCATTATTTGTCTCCAAAACCAAAAATGAAAAAACAGATAATGATTCTTTTTTTTCGGTTTTTGATTTTGTGTTTAATTAAAACATGGAAAAAACGGATAAAGGACGTTTCCCGGTTACGTGACTTAAACTGAGATCCAGGACTGAACCAGGACTGAACCGTTTTCAGTCCCGGTCTGGTCCCGGTCTGGTCCCGGCCTCAATCACAATCTGGTCCTGGTCGGGTCCCGGCTTCAGTCCCGGTCTTAGTCCCGGTCTCAGTCCTGGTCCTGTTCCCGGTCTCAGTCCTGGTCTAGTTCTGGCCTGGTGTCGGTCTCAGTCCCGGTCTCAGTCCTGGTCTGGTCCCGGTCTAGTCCCGGTGTCAATCCTGATCACCTGTCAGGACTGAACCAGGACTAAACCAGGACTAAAACAGGACTGAACTAGGACTGAAGCAGTTCTAAGCTATTTTCAGTCCCTGTCTGGTCCAGGTCTGATCCCGGTCTCAGTCCTGGTCTGGTCCCGGTCTCAGTCCCGGTCTGGTCCTGGTCTCAGGCATGGTCTGATCCTGGTCCCAGTCTGGTCCTGGACTCAGTCCCAATCTGGTCCCGGTCTGGTCCCGGACCTGTTTTAGTCCTGGTTCAGTCCAGCATCGCAGTTTAAGTCACGGAAATGGGAAATGTTCGTTTCCATTTTTTTCCATTTTTCATTTAAACACAAAAGCAAAACTGAAAAAAAAAAAAAATTAAAAATTATTATCTGTTTTTTCATTTTGGTTTTGGAGACAAATAATGAAGAAAATTGTTGTTTTATTTTTTTGTTTATTGTTTTGTATTTTTAACGAATAACACAAATTTTGAATTACAGTGACCAATGAGCTCTTTGGTTTCAAAAGCGTCACTGAAAAGCACAAATCTGATTGGACGTCATGTTGGTGGGCGTGGCCACCAGACTGATATCAAAAACACAAAGACGCCTCAGTCTCGATTTAGCAACTAACCCTGTAGTTTCAATCTGTACAAACACGTCCTGAAACGTGATCCTCCTATTAGTTTGTCTCTTCAAATTTCAGTCTTTTCGTCAGTTCTTCTGTGAACACGACTCTCGCACCGTCACAGAAACAGCAAATCTAATCACAATCACAACCGAAAAAAAATCCCAAAAGAACCCGCCCCGGAGTCAGACTTTGCTGGTTAGTAACACAGTATTTCTATGTAACAGACACTTCCAGCTCCGCCGCCGCCGCCGCCGCCGCTCTGGGCCTCTCGCGGACACTGTACCCGGCCCGGCCCGCCTCGCTCTGGGCCGCCCGCCTCTCCCTGCGCCCGGGCCAATGTGTGGGCGCGCGGAGGATCGGGTGACGCTAAATCTGCCCCAGCGTGATTAAAGCGGCGGATCGGGTGTCTGGGTGCTCCGCGGGCTCACGAGGAGAGCGAGGGGAGGGGGGGGGTTAGTGTTGAAACAGATGTATGAGAGCGACTACAGTTCGGAGCTGGGACTTCCTGTGTGTCTGAGCGCTGACCTTAGACGAGCTAAAGACGTAATGTCAAACCTAAAACCGACGCGGCTCATTTGACCGTCTTAAAAACCTGAAAAACAAAACAATATACTGGATTTTTTGGACTATAACTGTCACTTTTTTCATGGTTTGTGTGTTTCCTGTGACTTACTCTATATATTTAAATTTTAACATTGACAATCACGAGAGAATCTAGGTTTGTGTCTTTTACGTTTGTACCAATGTCGCTTGGCTCTGCTGCGCATGTCTCCTGCAGAAAGAGCCTCTGTCCTGTTTGTATCACGTCAGTCGATCAAACCATTACTTCTGAACCAGGACTAAACCAGGACTAAACCAGGACTAGAACAGGTCTAAACCAGGACTAAACCAGGACTAGAACAGGTCTAAACCAGGTCTAAACCGAATCTAAAACCAGGTCTAAACCAGGACTAAAACCAGGTCTAAACTAGATCTAAACTAGATCTAAACCAGGCCTAAACCAGGTCTAAACCAGGTCTAAACCGAATCTAAAACCAGGTCTAAAACAGGTCTAAAACAGGTCTAAACCAGATCTAAACCAGGTCTAAACTAGATCTAAACCAGGTCTAAACCAGGTCTAAACCAGGTCTAAACCAGATCTAAAACCAGGTCTAAAACAGGTCTAAACCAGGTCTAAACCAGATCTAAACCAGGTCTAAACTAGATCTAAACCAGGTCTAAACTAGATCTAAACCAGGTCTAAACCAGCTCTAAACTGAATCTAAAACCAGGTCTAAAACAGGTCTAAACCAGGTCTAAACCAGATCTAAACCAGGTCTAAACTAGATCTAAACCAGGTCAAAACCAGGTCTAAACCAGGTCTAAACCAGATCTAAACCAGGTCTAAACTAGATCTAAAACCAGATCTAAACCAGATCTAAACCAGGTCTAAACTAGATCTAAACCAGGTCTAAAACAGGTCTAAACCAGGTCTAAACCAGATCTAAACCAGGTCTAAAACAGGACTAAACCAGGTCTAAACCAGATCTAAACCAGGTCTAAACTAGATCTAAACCAGGTCTAAAACAGGTCTAAACCAGGTCTAAACCAGATCTAAACCAGGTCTAAACTAGATCTAAACCAGGTCTAAACCAGGTCTAAACCGATTCTAAAACCAGGTCTAAAACAGGTCTAAACCAGGACTAAACCAGGTCTAAACCAGATCTAAACCAGGTCTAAACTAGATCTAAACCAAGTCTAAACCAGGTCTAAACTGTAAGTTGTCCTAAACCAAATCTAGGTCTAACTGAGGTCTAAACCAGTTCGAACCATGATCAGAATCAGGACCTGGATTAAACCAAGTCAAAGCCAGATCTAAATTAGGTCTAACCAAGATCTAATCCAGGTCTAAACCAGGTCTAACCCGAGGTCCTTCAGTGACACCGAAACCATCCTGTCGGGATTCAGAAAGTCCAGAATAATTCTAACTGGAACTGATGCTGAGTCTCTGTTTTGAGGTCGAGGTCGAGTTGTTCAGAAGTGACACCGAGGATGAAGAACTGAATGGATTTAGTGATTTGGAGTGAGATGGAGAGTTTGTTAAACTTGTTCTGTTCTGTTGTTTATGTTATAGTTTATCTGAAGAACTGTTCATATGTGACGTTAACAGTCTGTTCTTCTCTCTTCTAGTGTTTTTACTACAACTTGACTTTACTTTCGGTTCCTGGTCTCTGATTTTATAAAATAAATTTCCCCAAAAAGTGTGATTTATGTATGTTTTTTCTTCTTCATTACGCATTTTTGGACTGGTGTGATTTATACGCCGGAGAAATCGAAAAATACAATAATTTCTTGATAATTTCCTGTCTTTCTAAACACATTCTGAGCATCCTAATTACTCACCACGATGAGTTTATAATCGCTTTACACAACTTCCAGAGGCCAGAGCAGAGCTTTTGACATGACAGTGGACTAACTCTAATATCAACTAGCATGCTAACAGCACACTTTCTGTTTCTCGGACAATAAAACAGATTTATTCGCTGCAAAAACCAAAGTCTAGTCATGTTAAATTGACTCGAATTAAGAAAGTTTTATCATGATTTGAGTAAATTTAACTTGACAAGTAAAATTATCTGCCACTGGAATAAGACGTTTTGTACTTAAGAAACAAAAACTTATTCCACTGTAAAACATTCTTAATTTAAGTCATTTTAACTTAGCGAGACATTGTATTTTCCAGTGTTCCTCAGAGTCACGTGATGTTGCTGTGACGTGTCCGATCATCTGATTTCAACAGGTTTTCAATGCCTTGACAAAACTTAATCCAAAGAACTAAAAACGTAAAAGTGTTAGAAGTGTTATTTCTTCTTGTCGTCTGCATTGAAACGGAGCAAAGGATCATGGTCTATGTAGTTCCCTCTGTTTTTTTTTTTTAGTTATTGCTGCACCAAAACTCTTAATTTAAGCAAACAGACTTGTAATTCGATATATTGTGATGGTCCACGATGTTATTGCGAGAACTTTAACGATACGATATCACGATATTTCAGTTATTGGTACGTCCCTCGTGGTATGTATATGATTGTTGTTTCTCTCTTGGCACAAACTCGAAATAAAAACGAATCAATCAATCAAGGTACAGGACGATTTTCGCTGGAGGATTTGAATTTATTGAGCTTTTTTTGGGTTGATGGACAAAACACTCAGACACAAGGACACAGAAAAGCCCCGGACGACCCTGAATTGACCTTTTTGTGCAAATACTAACCAATATTCTGGGCAAGTGTTACTGTTTGGGCCTGCGTGAAAAAAAAAAAGTATTTGTCAACTCTGCTCACCTCCGCGATTTAGAACGTACCTGAGTAAAATCAGTGTTGGGGAGTAACAGATTACATGAACCAGTTACTGTTTCAGTGAGTGGTAATTGGATTACAGTTACTTTGTTGAAATAAATGGATTACACGGCGGGATTTTCCTGTTTTCCTTTTTTCACATTTTGGGCTAAATCCCCTTTTGTTTCTTCTTTTTTTTTTTTTTTTTTTTTTTTTTTCTGTAATTCCAATCATTGCCGGAACCAAGTCTAAACTAAACTAGAGCTAAACCAGGTCTAAAATCAGGACTAAACCAGGACTAAACCAGGTCTAAACTAGATCTAAACCAGATCTAAAACCAGGTCTAAAACAGGACTAAAACAGGTCTAAACCAGGACTAAACCAGGTCTAAACCAGGTCTAAACCAGGTCTAAACTAGATCTAAACCAGATCTAAAACCAGGTCTAAACTAGATCTAAACCAGATCTAAAACCAGGTCTAAAACAGGACTAAAACAGGTCTAAACCAGGACTAAACCAGGTCTAAACTAGATCTAAACTAGATCTAAACCAGGTCTAAACTAGATCTAAACCAGATCTAAAACCAGGTCTAAAACAGGACTAAAACAGGTCTAAACCAGGACTAAACCAGGTCTAAACTAGATCTAAACTAGATCTAAACCAGGTCTAAACTAGATCTAAACCAGATCTAAAACCAGGTCTAAAACAGGACTAAAACAGGTCTAAACCAGGTCTAAACCAGGTCTAAACTAGATCTAAACTAGATCTAAACCAGGTCTAAACTAGATCTAAACCAGATCTAAAACAGGTCTAAACCAGGACTAAACCAGGACTAAACCAGGTCTAAACTAGATCTAAACCAGATCTAAAACCAGGACAAAACCAGGACTAAACCAGGTCTAAACTAGATCTAAACTAGACCTAAACCAGGTCTAAACTAGATCTAAACCAGGTCTAAACCAGGACTAAACCAGGACTAAACCAGGATTAAACCAGGACTAAACCAGGACTAGAACAGGTCTAAACCAGGACTAAAACAGGACTAAAACAGATCTAAACCAGGTCTAAACCAGGTCTAAACCAGGTCTAAACCAGGTCTAAACCAGGACTAAACCAGGTCTAAACCAGGTCTAAAACAGGATTTAACAGGACTAAACCAGGACTAAACCAGGTCTAAACTAGATCTAAACCAGATCTAAAACCAGGACAAAACCAGATCTAAAACAGGTCTAAACCAGGACTAAAACAGGACTAAAACAGATCTAAACCAGGTCTAAACCAGGTCTAAACCAGGTCTAAACCAGGACTAGAACAGGTCTAAACCAGGACTAAAACAGATCTAAAACAGATCTAAACCAGGTCTAAAACAGGATTTAACAGGACTAAACCAGGTCTAAACCAGGTCTAAAACAGGATTTAAAACAGGACTAAACAGGACTAAACCAGGTCTAAACCAGGTTTAACCAGGACTAAACCAGGTCTAAACCAGGATTTAACAGGACTAAACCAGGTCTAAACCAGGTCTAAACCAGGATTTAACAGGACTAAACCAGGACTAAACCATGCTGCGTGGACGTGTCTCCTCCTCTTCTATCAATAATATTTTTAAATACGGCAAATCAAGTAATCCAAAGTATTCAGATTACGTTACTCACTTTAAGTAATTTAATGGATTACGTTACAAACTACATTTTGGGGGATGTAATCTGTAATCTGTAATCTGTAGGGGAGTACATTTTAAAAGTCACCTTCCCAACACTGAGTAAAACACAGATATGGAAAAGCGTTGTCGTTACTACTTGGTGTGGAGGTGGGTCCCGGCTGAAACGTGATCCGCTCTGTCGGTCCGAGCTTCTTCTGGTGAAAGAGCATGAAGTCTGTGTTTGTCTCGTTCGCAGGCGCAGGCTCCGGTGACCCTCTAGTGTTTCCATGACACCCGATCCGCTCCAAGGCCATTGGTCGAGCCCGACGCCGAGAGACACTTTCCCCAAACAGAACCGCGGCCACGCAACGCTTCTACGGACTACACAAAAACGCACAACTGCACGAAAACACACAACTGTACGACTACACAACTACACACAACTGTACGACTACACAACTGCACGAAAAACACACAACTACACAAAAACACACAACTGCACAAAAACACAACTGTACAACTACAACGCAACTACACGCAACTGTACAAAAACACACAACTGTACAAAA